>NW_017306955.1:76594-87400 GCF_000935625.1 Nanorana parkeri | reverse complement strand
TAAAAAAAAAAGTTATACTCACCTGATCCTCGGAGCCAGCTTACTTTTACATAGGTCACTGGAGCCTCTCTCCCCCTCTACTGCAGTGGTCTAAGGATCCTCGAGTCATCACGCTCTATACACACGACACGAGGATGCTGAGGAACATTCCATCGCTGCAGGGGAGGAGGAGACAGGTTTTAGGGACCGGAGTAGCAGCCAGCCAGTATTAAACCCTCCCCTCAAAAGGCTGGGTAATAAACCATTACAAATGCTGCATTTTAGATAGCTTCTAACATATAAAGTCCTACAGCTTTGGTACTGTAATTGTGATTGATTTTACAACTAATTTCTTTGGTGTTTATTATTAACCAGCTATTTTATTAGGCTACCTGTCTTTCGTTAGCTATTCTTATATATAATGTGTTAGTATCTGACCTTGCTGGCATGATCATTTCATATTGTTGATTTACATTAATTCAAGCGAATGTCAAGTGTCAATATGCATGTGTTACATCCTGTTATTTCTGTTTAACTGGGCTGTTTGATGACAGTTGTTTATTATGGCAACCAAATAAGCATATGAAGCGTCACTGTGTGTGCAGTCTGCCCATACCCTGAGGACATGATGGTCCCCGAAGTGATGGCACATATAGGCAGCCTCTATACCACCTTCAGGGATTTCTTTTTTTTAAATAAATTCTTTATTGAAACCAAAATTTTCCTGCAAATTTACGATTTAAAAAGAGACAACAAAGAGATTTTTGATCAAAAATGTACAGAACAGATACACAGAGATCATGAACAAAGAAATTGGGAATAAATCAAGAATTACACATAAGTAAAAACGAGGAACACATTAGGAGTAGGCTCAAACAAATGTACCCTATATTGGTGCATAGAGTAGAAAGCATCAAAATTATTTAAAAGGACCAAGAGGTTCCAAACTTTTACTGTAAAGCATATAGTCTTTAGGAGAACCTAAACTAGTTGAGGGAAGAAGGAGGAGATGATAGTATAACCGGAGAACCGGGGAGTAAAAGAAGAAAAAAAAGGGTGGTAAGAGGGGGGTAGACAGGAGAAGGCGTGATAGGGGAGGAAATAAAAGGGAGACGGAACAAGGGAAGGGGGAAAAAAGGCGGGGTAGAAAAGGGGAGGGGGGGTTGGACAGAGGGGAAAGGATAATAGATGAAAAAAGTCCATGAACCCATCGCACTCGAAAACCGCCGTTCCAAAGTAATAAAGGGGGGTGCTGCGGCTGTCGACGGCTGTCCACCGTGATATTTAGCTAGTTGAATATATAGAGACTCCGGCACTGTTTATTGACGTACGAGCAGCATAGCGTGATGCACTCAGTGTGAGGTTTCAGGGTCTCACAGGATCCCCTTCATCAGGAATGGGGATACAAGTTGAAAATGTATTTTAATGCTGGCTTGTTCCCTTCCGTTGGAGCAGCGAGTCCGCCATGACTTCGGAAACAGCCTGCCTCCGTCAATAGTGTCCCGCCGCAACCATGGTTACCAGTGACCTGGCCGGATCCACACCCCTTGGGGTGCGTGCGGCCAATCCGGCTTGAGCTTCAACTGTCACCCAGATGGCTCAGGGGGCACTGCTGGCTTGCGTCATCATGACAGTGCAACTCTTCGACCTCTGTGTTCTGGATTGTGCACAGAGCACAGGAGCTACTCATGTCAGAGTCTGCCGGTGACCTGCCACTGCCCCCTGGGATAGGGTGCTAGTGGTTAATGCACCAAACCGCGCAAAAGGCGCTAAAAAAAAAGGGGGATCCTGTGAGACCCCGAAACGTTGCATTGAGTGCATCACACTATGCTGCTTGTACGTCAATAAACAGACGTATTTGATTCACTATCTGGAGTGCTGGTGTCTCTATATATTCTACTACACTCACTGGCCACTTTATTAGGTACACCTTGCTAGTACTGGGTTGGACCCCTTTTGTCTTCAGAACAGCTTTAATTCTTCGTGGCATTGATTCAACAAGGTGATGGAAACATTCCTTAGGGAGTTTGGTCTATACTGATGTAGCCCTGTTATGGTATCAGCTCCTTTAAGAGAAAAGATATTGCAGCTGCAGGTGGAGCCGGAGAGCACAGCTTTGTGGGGATTGTGGACACAGCTGAGGAGGAATGATAAACAAAAATGGATACTTGAACTACGGTTCCCAGAGTGCTACAGGGGAGAAAGGAAGTGGACTCTGGGGCAAAAAGGCTGCTGGCCTCAGTCTGGGGGGAGGACACAGGGAGGCCAGACTGCGGTTGCTTGTGTTGTGCAGCCAGCTTGTGGAGAGACTGTGTTCACTTGTCACAGGTGCAGTCCTGAAGTGACATCTGCTACACAGAGTAAATCGCTGTTTGTTCCTGTCTGGAAGAGGATCCTCTGAGGCTGTGAGTGAGGTGCCATCCTGCTGAGAGGACATTGCGGGCGGCGACTCGGCCTGGACGGGCGCCAAATCTGATGACCAGAACCCCTGATGACATCAGACTGCAGCTCCTATATACAGTTCTTCATCACAGAAGATAATTGCTGACATCCCAGCCGGCTACAGACGGACATCTCCCTCCGTGCATGGGTGAGAGGCCTCCGGCCTGTTGTTGTCATTAACCGTACACACAGATTTTTCCACCATTTGTATTGGGCCCCAACGTTGGCTAGCTGAAGAAACTACCGCTGGCCGCGGAGTTAGGTACGCAGGTACATTGGGACTAAGTTTATATATACAGTTTGATTACTGTCCAACAAGTTCACAGTTAGAATAACCGCATTTACCGATCATCACTGTTATGCTGATGTCTCATATACACTCTCTGTGTTATGCTGTATAGAGATAAATGTTGATGTTGTACACTGCTATTCAGATTATTATATACAGTAAAAAGTTATTTAAAATCCAACAAGGTGTGCTGGTGTGCTGTGGATTCATTGTTTAAGGTCTATCACTGAGGTGGAACAGAAGTACCCAATCATCCAGCGGCTCCTTAGGGGGTGAGCGCTACACTGATAAGATAGCATCACACAGTTGCTGCAGATTTGTCAGCTACACATCCATGATGTGAAGATCCACCAGCTTAAAACCGTTGATACAAGGCAGGATGGATCCATGCTTTCATGTTGTTTACATCAAATTCTGACCCGACCATCCGAATGTGGCAAAATAAGTCGAGACTCATCAGACCAGGCAACGTTTTCCAATCTTCTATATTACAATTTTGGTGAGCCCTTGCAAACTGTAGCCTCAGATTCCTGTTCTTGGTTTACAGAAGTGGCACTCGGAATGGTCTTCTGTGGCCGTAGCTCATCTGCTTCAAGGTTTAATGTGTTGTGTGTTCAGAGATGCTCTTCTGCATACCTCTGATGTAACGAGTAGTTATTTGAGTTACTGTTGCCTTTCTATCAGCTTGAACCAGTCTGGCCATTCTCCTCTGACCTCTTGCATCAACAAGTTATTCTTGCCCAGAGAGCTGCCGCTCACTGGATATTTCCTCTTTTTCAGACCATTCTCTGTAAACCCTAGAGATGGTTGTGTATGAAAATCCCAATAGATCAGCAGTTGCTGAAATACTCAAACCACCCTCCACTTCTGCCTGAGGCCCTCCACATCAGGGGCCAAGCCACCTGTGGTGTAGCCTGCTGCACCTACCCGCTGGACCTCAGTCTGACGGGTATCAGATTGCCCGTGATGGCCAGTCCCAGAGATGTTGTTGTGTATGTGTCATTCTAACTGCCCAGTCTGCCGTGCATTGGTTCTGGTCTGAGGTCTGCCGTGCATTGGTTCTGGTCTGAGGTCTGCCGTGCATTGGTTCTGGTCCGAGGTCTGCTGTGTATTGGCTCTGGTCTGAGGGTCTGCCATGCATTGGTTCTGGTCTGCGGTCTGCCGTGCATTAGTGCTGGTCTGAAGTCTGCTCTGCATTCTGTCATTTAGCTCACTTTCGAAATCACCAGTATTGGTCTAGATTTTTTAATTATCCTACCTCTTCACCTGCAATTCACCTTTTAGTGAATAGGCCTGCTATTTTGAAAATAATGGGAGAAATAATTTCTGTAACACAAGAATATTCATGCGGTTGAGGCTTGTGGATGGGTGGGGTTTGTATATGGGTGGAAAACAGAAAAAATGATCACCAGCACTCCAAGTTTTCTTCAAAACAAAATCCTTTTATTCATTCTTGTAGGTCATATCACCATGCGTGGCAACGTTTTGGAACCTGTCATCAGGCAAACAAAAGTGATGAAGGGACCAGACTGGATCAGCGGGGATCAAATGATCTGTAAATATTTGGGATATACGTTTCACCTGTGACCAGAAGGTTGAGAGTACTGGGCAGGTCCAAAAAAGGTGTAACATGTCCACAGGCGGAGGAATTACAGTGCCAACAAATATCTGGAGAGTCAGGGTAGATCTGATGAAGTCTATGGGGGTGTCAGAGCACATTGAAAACCAGACAAGCATAAGGTGCTAGTTAAAAATACTTTATTAAGAAAATGTCCACAGAAGCAAGCAAAAATCATAAACAGGAACAAGCCAAGGTCAGGAGCCTGAGTAGGTAGTCGTATAAGCCAGGTCAGGAACACAGACATCAGCGTTGTCAGGAACAAGCCAGGAGCAGGAACCAGAGGAGAACATCAGCCAAGATCGGGTCATTCATGGAATCAGGATACCCTGAACAGCAGGAAAGACCACGCAAGGCAAGGTCAGACTGGACTGAGTGTATTAAATAGTGAGTGGAGTGACATCATCACTCAGACAGGAAACTCCCATCTGGCTCTCTCAGATAGTTACATAGTATTTGAGGTTGAATAAAGACACAGGTCCATCAAGTTCAACGTTTGTGTGTATGTGTGTGATTGTGTTTGTGTATGTGAGCCCCTGTGTGATCTTGTTTTTAAGAGTACCTCTACCCCTGTATGTTACAGTTTCTGAAGAAGATATCTACACTGAGTGGCCAGATTATTATGACCACCCCATCAGTACTTTGTTGGGCCACGAGATGACTTCGTTGGGCCGCCTCGTGACTCCAGGAGATGTTGAAAGGTGATGCAAGGAATCTGACACTGCACTGTTGCCCTTCTGTTGTCTTGTACCAGTCTTGCCACTCTCCGTTCTGCCCTAACATTGACGGCCACAATTCGCACGTTCAAACCCAGATTTGTGGCTGACAGTCCAGTCTTTAAACACTTTAACAACAGCTGCTCTTGAACATTTAACTAATTCTGCTTTTTTGCTGATACTCGCTCCATGGCTCCGAGCGCCAACAATCATCCCAGGTTCAAAGGCTGTTAAATCGCGTTGTTTACCCATATCTTCAGAAAAAAATCACTTCTACTGTCGTGGTAAGCAACCTGCTTCCCTAATTATAATGGTCTGGCCTTCTAGCAACTTCAGCGCAAAATTATAGCTAATTATAGCTAATTTGCCTAAAAACGTCATGTGGTCATAATAATCTGGCCACTCAGTGTAAATGCTTCTTGAATGATTCAACACTCTCAGCTGATACCACCGCTTGTGGCCGCGATTTCCAGACTCTAACTGCTCTAACTGAAAAGAAGCCCCTACGCCCCTTGTGGTTAAATCTTTTCTCCACCAATTTTAGGTGGTGACCTCTGGTCTTGGTTATGGAGTTCAATGTAAAGAGTTTATTGCTGATGTTGCCATCACCACTAAACATTTTGTACATCAAAATCATGTACCCTCTTAGTCTCCTCATTTCCAGCGTAAACAAGTTTAAATTTAGTAACCTTGTCTCATAGCTTAGGTCCTTCAACCCCTTAATAAGTTTGGTTGCCCTTCTCTGGACTCTCTCCAGCTCCAGGACATCCTTTCTTTGGATAGGTGACCAGAACTGGACTGCATACTCCAGATGAGGACGAACCAGTGATCTATGAAGTGGCAAAATTATTGCTTTGCCTCTACAGTAAATTCCCTTTTTAATGCGGCTGTTTGCCGCAGCCTGGCATTGTAAACTATTATTCAATCTGTGGTCTATTATGACCCCCAAATCTTTTCCATTTCTGACTTTCCTAGTGGAGTACCCATTAATGTGTATTCCTCTTGCCTATTTTTAACCCCAAAATGCATTACTTTACATTTGTCAACATTAAACCTCATCTGCCATGTAGTTGCCCACTCCCCTATGTTATCCAGGTCCTCCTGCAGTGTTATAGTATCTATGTCCATGTCTATTACCCTCCCAATTTTAGTATCATCAGCCAACACAGAAACATTACTGTTTTTTTTTTTTATTTCCAACATGTTTTATTGTTTTGTACACAGATATGTATGACAAAGTATTGTAAAAGTCACATTTCCACAGCGCAAGGTTCCGGATCAGGGAGGGGGTATAGGATAGGGGTAAGGCTGGGAGGGAAGGAGGATAGCTGGCTTTTAAACATAAACACATTTGCATTATACAGACTTGGTTATCTCAATAGGATTATTCATTTTCTGAGTACATGACACATATTTCCAATATCCCCCCTTACCCAGAGGTCAATTCATTTTAAACGTCCCATGTTGAAAGTTTGAGATTCTTTTATAAGCGTAGAGAACTTTGTGAGAAACTAAGGAAGGGTCAACCGAGGATCGCCAACACCCTGCATTGCGATTGGAAAAGTCATTGTTCAGGAATCGGATTTGAGGGATTGATAATCCTGGGTGCTCGTGAAATGGTGCCAGCACGCCCATATACGCATAAATTTGGTCAGAGCATCCCTTTTTGTGAAGAGCAGCTCCTCCATCTCCCGAACATGATCGATCTGTCGGATCCATTCAGACATCGAGGGCGGCCTCACCTCCTTCCAATGTCTCGGGATGATTGTGCTAGCAGCATTGATCATATGTTGTCTTAGGGATTTGCTAGGTCCCGGGTCGTTATTAGGGTCAGTCAGTAGGAATGTCGTCGGTGTGAAGTGGATTGTCTGTCCAGTGACCTGGGATGTGATTTTGTGGATTTTGGATGTGTTCAGTTCTGGGCACGTCCAAAATACATGGAGAGAGCCCTCACCTGTCTGTCATCTCCAGCACGTGTCCAGGACGTCGGGGTATATCTTGTGTAGGGTCTGTACCAATGTGTCAGTATCTTGTAGTTTGTCTCCTGAGTATTGCTACTGATAGAGCTGGTATGAGCATTGCGACATATGTTACTCCAGTCTTCGTCTGTCAGGTGCATGTTCAATTCTTTTTCCCACTTAAGGCATGTTTTATTCTCCCTTTGTCCTTGTGACTCCTGTAGCAGCGAGTATAGTCTAGAAATCAAGTGAACTCGGGGACCTTGATCCGTGCACATTTTCTCCAGAGGCGTCAAGTCTCTAGAGAAGTTGAACTTCCTATTTCTGTAAGTGAAG
This sequence comes from Nanorana parkeri, assembly GCF_000935625.1. NCBI lineage: Eukaryota > Metazoa > Chordata > Amphibia > Anura > Dicroglossidae > Nanorana > Nanorana parkeri. The sequence goes on along the minus strand of NW_017306955.1, from coordinate 80,062 downwards.
AAGTTCCGCATCTGGAGGTATATCCACCATGGGATATGTCCCTTCCGTGACAGGTGTAGAAGATCATTTTGCTCTAGAAACTGCTGGTCCTGGAAAAATTGTGCAGCTTTGAGTGGTTCGTCTGATGACCAAAACTGTTGGAATTCTGGATTTTCCCCGGGATGGAAGTCCGGGTTATGTAGTATTGGTGTTAAGGGGCTATCTCTGGTGGTAATGGTCTTTTTTTCCCGGAGGATCGAGAATTCCCTCAGGGTCGCCGAGATCAATGATAAGATGCAGCCCGTCTCGGCCGAAGAGCCGGTAGCCGACTGCGAAGTCAGCCCAGTTCTCCAGGAAACCAAATCCCTCCTTCTGATACCAGCTCCGGAGCCACTTGTTAAGCTCCCTCAACTTGCGCTGTCTGTCCTCAGTGGCTCTTGGCCCCAGTAGTATCTGTCTAATACTGTCAGGAAACCGTCTGATGCTGGCTCCGTCCGTCCTTCCAATTCGTTCTGCCCTCCGTCCTTGGTCTTGCCCGATGCTCGACCGAAATTAACAATTTGGGAGTGTTGAAATAAATATTTAGTAATAAGCAATTACTGAATAAATCCCCTCAGATAACAACTTGAAGACTAGCTGTTTACAATCAACACACTATAGATATATTCTTGGGGCCTAGCCTAAACAATTTGATAAACTTTGTGGATAAATACCATGGAGGAAATTGGACGCGAGTACCAGGTCTGTTCTATAGCCACCCAGGGTTTCTGTGTCTGTTGAGTGTGCCACTGAATGAACCTAGTTAGGTGTGATGCCTGATAATAGTGGTAGGGGTTAGGCACCGCCAGGCCACCCTGGGGCTTGGGGCGCTGTAATAAGTCCCAGGACAAGCGTGGTCTCTTGTCTTTCCAGACAAATTGAGAGAAAGCTGTTTGCAGGCTCTGGAAAAATGATCTCGGTAGGTTTATGAGGATCGTTTGAAATAGATATAGATGCCTTGGTACTAGATTCATTTTGAGGATAGCCACTCAACCAAACCAGGTAAAGGTCAGCGTACACCACTTCTGAAGGTCAGATTTAAGTTTGGTCAGTAACGGTTGGAAGTTGAGCGAAAATAGAGTCAGAAGGTCGGTTGGGAGATGTATCCCTAGGTATTTGATTGAGGTGTTGTTCCACTGTAATGGGAGGCTGTGCTTTAGGGGGTCTGTGACATAGGCGGGGGCGGAGACACTGAGTACAGCAGATTTGTTGAGGTTGATTTTCAGGTTGGACAGGGAGCCATAGGTCTCAAACAGCCTCATCAGTGTGGGCAAGGAAATGGTCGGATCAGTTAGAAAAAATAGTAGGTCATCAGCATAAGCTGCGACCTTGTGTTCCACTTTTCCTATCGTAACCCCTTTTACCTGAGAGGTTTTCAGAACCATCCCGATGAAAGGTTCCAGTGTCAAAATGAAAAGTGTAGGGGAAAGGGGGCAGCCCTGACGGGTGCCATTTGAGACTGGAAAACTTTGGGACAAGCAGCCTGTCGTCTTCACCCTTGCTGTCGGTCTGGAATAGATCGCTTGGATCCAGGCTAACATCTGGGCCTGGAGACCTGTGTGTTTGAGTAGGCAAACATGAAGTCCCATGAGACCCTATCAAAGGCCTTCTCCGTATCGGTAGATAGCAAAATGGTCGGAATACTCTTGGAACGAGTCCAGTGTATAACATCAATAGCCGCAGTTGTGTTGTCTTTAGCCTCACGGCCCAAGACGAACCCTGCCTGTTGAATTCCGACCAGTTTGGGTACATGCAGGAGAAGGCGATTTGATAAGATCTTGGTGAACAGCTTGACATCTACGTTCAAGAGAGATATTGGCCTATAGTTCTCGCATAAGTGGGGTTCCTTACCAGCTTTAGGTCTGACTGAAATCTGGGCTTCGACTGTTTGACTAGGGAGGGTATGGGTGTGGTCCACGGAGTTATACGTCCGTAAGAAGTGGGGTAAGAGTAGGTCTTGAAAGGACTTGTAGTATTTTGTGGTTAGACCGTCTGGACCCGGGCTTTTACCTGGTTTGGTAAAAGCCGGGCTCCTCCTCCGAGATCGGGAGTTCCAGAGCCTGCGCCGCGTCCATTGCTAATTTGAGCATATCAGACTCCGTTAGAAAGGCTTGGATCATTTCACTTATCTGGCTGTTCTGTTGGGTGTGTCCCGTGTTTTGATTATATAGTCTGTGGTAATATTCCCTAAATCGTTCCGCAATGTCAGGAGGAGAGCTGGTCAATGATCCATCATTCCTCCGAATTTGCGGGACATTAAAGGTGCGTAGTTGCGCCTTGACTGCCCTAGCTAATAGCTTACCGCACTTGTTCCCCCCTTCATAGTACAGGCCCATGCATAGGGTGAAGGCTCTGCGGATTTTATACCCCAGTCTCTTTAAGGTCTTTCCGTGCGTTAGTTAATTCCACTAGTGTTTGGTGTGCCAGGGATTGTTTGTGAGACTGTTCCAATCCAGCTATGCGCGTCAGAAGATCCGCTACAGTCTTCTGCCGCTGTTTTCTGTTGTGAGCTGCATATTCCATACATTTCCCTCTCATGAAGCATTTATGGGCTTCCCATACATAGCTGGGTGCCGTGTCTGTCGTTGCATTGAGAGCAAAGTACTCTTTCAGATCGTGCGTCAGTTGTGACAAAACGGACGCATCTGTGAGCAGAGATGGATTGAGTCTTCACAAAGTTTGCCTCCGCGTAGCAGGGCCCAAGGATAGTGTCATCACTACTGGAGCGTGGTCCGAGGTAGTCATCAGTCCAATTGTCGAGGTCTGAAGTCTAGGTAAGTCTGATTGGGATATGAAGATGTAGTCGATACGAGTGTATTTCGCGTGTAGGGGTGAAAAGTAGGTGTAATCCCGTCCGTCCGGATGCAGGGTTCTCCATGCATCACAGAGGTTCAGCGATGCCAGTTTCCTCTTCATGAATTTAAGAGTCCTATATGGTAACAATGTATTGCCGTCTGAGGTGTCTAGTAGAGGAGTGAGGGGGGCATTGAAGTCACCCCCTAGAATCAACATACCTTCTGCTGGTCAGAAACGTTGCATGCCGTGTGTTTGGGAGGTACGCCGTCGCCAATGTTACCGGAATAGTGTTGAGTTGTCCTTTCAGGATAAGGAACCTACCCTCGCCATCCGATATGGAGTCCGACAGATCGAAAGACAGTGATCTATGAAACAAAATCGAAACACCTTTAGATTTACTAGATGATGAGGTTGCATGGTACACCTCAGGGTAATGGGGGTTCGAGAATTTAGGTATGGTCGCTGTGCGGAAGTGGGTCTCTTGGATAAAGGCAACTGACGCCCTGGCTTTCTTAACATCCCCTAGTATGAGCGACCTTTTCTCGGGTATATTGAGGCCCCTGGCATTCAATGTCATTACTCTTAGGTCAGTGAGGGATGACATATCGGTCCTATTGAGATTGCAGGGGCAGAGGGCAAATCGGCGGTGTTATG
>NW_017306955.1:72817-76514 GCF_000935625.1 Nanorana parkeri | reverse complement strand
GTTCCGAGGTGAAGGTCCGGAGAGTAAGGAGCTTACGTAGGGGGCAATCTGGAACGTGAGTGGTAACGAGTGCATATCAGAAACGGTAGTGATAAAACTAGCTAAACAATTTCAACTCCAGCCCTCTCATTCGTCTGTCAGCACGTGCCCCGAAAGAGTCCACAAGGAATTTGTGAGATTGTGCGAACATCCTGTTAAGGGGTCTAAGGACCCAACCAGGGTAAGTGTTAGTGGAAGTGGTAAAAGTGTGTCCATTCGGTACTAGGATAGTTCTGAAGAAATGTTCGCAGTCTGTGTAGTGCTGTGTCAGAGAACGAGGTCAGCTCTGTTTGGGATCAGCGATGGGGATGTCCACCGTCTCGCTCCTCAGTTGGGCTTAACGGGAGGTCAGCATGGTAGAAGAGCTCCTTGGGTGCCCGCCGGCGTTGGTCGTACGTGGTAGCTCCAGGGCTTCCCCCAGGGTCTGTCTCCGGAGATCTTTCTCTTCTGAGGCTTGGCCTCCCAACTTTGTCATGCATCCTGAGATCGTCATACCAATCCGGTACCGTAATGGACAGAATGCCCAGTTGGTTACAGAATTCCTCTATTTCTTTGGGTAACATCTTCTTGCGACATAGTGCAGACAGGCAAAATGGGAATTTCCACCTATACGAGATGCCATGGTTGCGTAGGTGGTTTAATAACGGGCGTAATGCTCTTCATTGTTGCAAGGTGATATTGGACAAGTATTGAAAGAGTTTCACCTCAGAGCCGTCATATTTAAATCACAGCCTTTGCCCGGGCCCGTTGGAGAATTTCCTCCTTTAGCGGGAAGTTTTGTAGGCAGCAGATTATATCCCTCGGTACATCTTCCTGTAGATTTCGGGGCCACAGCGCACTGTGTGTTCACACAAAATCGATGGGGGACTCAGGCGGGCGGTCCAGCAGGTCGTTGAAGATGGCTGACAGGGCCGTCGTGATGAAGTCTGGCAAGACTGTCTCAGGGATTCCACGGACTCGTATGTTCGCGTGTCGACCTCTGTTATCCAGGTCTTCCATGTGGCGACGCATATCGATCATCGAACGGGTAGTGGAATCTTGGTGAACCCTTAGGGAGTGTATGGCTGTATCCCTTTTACCCCCGGCCTGTTCCGCCGCCTGCATCCTGCGGCCTATATCTTGGATGTCATGTTTGAGTTCGGAGACTGCCGAACTCAGTGCATTCTTGATGTCACCCGCTAGAAAGGTAAGATCTGACCTTGTAGGCAGTTGTTGTATGTAGGAGGACATCGAGCCCGGGTCCGTGAAGGCTGGAGGAGCCGCCGAGTCTCCACATGTTGCGGGCGGGCTGGTCGTGGTCTGCTCCATATTGGAAAAGCAGCCGGCCGTGTTCTCTGAGCGTTGTGTACGGAACATCTTGGGGAACTGGCGGCTCAGTTGGGTCCCCTCCAATCCCAGAGACCTGGACCTGCCATCTTGTCTGCCTATCTTCCCCATTTCTGTCCTGAGCGGATTCTGTAGCGTCGCTCGGGAAATCTGGAGACGGAGCTCTGGAGTTAAGCGTCCATCTTCTTCAGCGTCTAGCCACGCCCCTTCAGAAACATTACTGTTAACACCCTCCCCAATATCATTAATAAACATGTCAGACAGTATGGGGCCTAGTACAGAACCCTGGGGCACGCCACTCTCGACCTTAGTCCAATCTGAAAAAGAACCATTTATCAAAACTCTCTGGACACGTTCTTGTAGCCAGTTCTTGATCCATGTACACACCATTTCATCTATTCCCATAGACCTCAGTTTGTGTACTAAGCATTTATGTGGTAACGTGTCAAAAGCTTTGGAAAAATCCAGATATACCACATCCACCGGCCTCCCTCCAACCAGATCTGTACTCACCTCTTCTTAGAATGTTAGTAGGTTGTCTGACAGATGATGCTCCCTGTTTGGCCATACGAGGGAGCCTGGGAGTAGTGAGCAACATTAAACAGTCTGCTCAGACAAAGGAGGAATCACAGGTGGGTGAAATGGTAGCCAAACCATTATGCTGAAAACCAGTGGAACCCTGACAGTACGCTCCCCTCAACTACCCCCTCCCTGTGGAGAGGGACCTGGTTTAGAGGGAAAACGAGCATGGAAGGAGCGTAACAGAGCTGAGGAGTGAACATCTTCAGATGCCACCCAAGAGCGTTCCTACGGACTATAGTCTTTCCAATGAACCAAATACTGCAAACGGCCCCTGGACACACGGGAATCAATTATACTGTGAATAACATACTCCTCATGGAACGGGCAGCAGAAGAAGTAAAGTGATTGCAGACCAGTGGCTTAAGGAGTGAGACATGAAACACATTGGGAATGCGCATGGACCTAGGGAGGTCTAGAACATAGACTACTGGATTAATCTTGTGAAGGATACAATATGGCCTAACATAACGGGGAGCCAGCTTGTTGTTAAGAACCCAAAGGTGCAAATTGCGAGAGGATAGCCAAACCTTCTCCCCGACCTGGTAGGATAGAGCGGCCATACGTCTACGATCAGCCTGGAGCTTCTGGTCTCGAGCTGCACGTCAAAGACACTACTGAACCTGTACCCATGTGGAGCTCTTGAAGATGGTCTGCAGGTGTGCACGTGGATAGAAAACTGGCTACAAGAATGTGCGCAAAGAGTATTAGTAAACGGCACCTTTTCAGACTGGGCGGAGGTCATGAGTGGCGTGTGCTGGGCCCCATGCTTTTTAACTTGTTTATTAATGATATCGGGGAGGGAGTGAGTAGCCATGTCTCAGTGTTTGCTGATGATACTAAAATTGGGAGGGTAGTAGACACAGACTTAGAGATTATAACATTAAAGGAGGACCTGGAGAAAATCGGGGAGTGGGCAACTGTATGGCAGATGAAATTCAATGTCGATAAATGTAATGCACCTTGGAGTTAAAAATAGGCAAATGGACTATACACTTATAGGTGTGCCACTAGGGAAGTCGGAAACGGAGAAGGATTTGGGGGTCATTATAGACCGCAGATTGAAGAACTGCTCGCAGTGCCAAGCTGCTGTAAACAAAGCAAGCAGAGTCCTGTCTTGCATTAAGAAGGGAATGTATTGCAGAGACAAGTCTATAATTTTGCCACTTTACAGATCACTGGTTCGGCCACATCTGGAGTATGCGGTCCAGTTTTGGTCACCGATACTCAGAAAGGATGTCCTTGAGCTGGAAAAAGTCCAGAGGAGGGCAACCTAACTTATTAAGGGGTCCGAGGACCTGAAATATGAAACAAGGTTGTTAAAATTAAATATGTTCTCTTTGGAGCTTAGGAGATTAAAGGGGACATGATTTTCCTGTATGAACTATTCAAGGGCGACAGCAACATTATTAACAAACTGTTTACGGTTAGCTCCGTAACAAAGACCAGCGGGCACAACCAAAAATTGGTGGAAAAAAACATTTCAACACACAGGGAGCAAGGGGTTATTCACAGTCAGAGCGGTTAATGTCTGGAACTCGCTGCCGCAGGAAGTGATCTCGGCTAAGAGTGTGGAATCATTCAAGAAACTGCTGGACGAGTTCCTCGGAGACCATAACATACAGGGGTACAGGTACGCCTAAGAGCAAAATCCCACATGGACTAATACACACGCACACACCTGCTCAAACATAAATGCATACACACAATAGGTTGGACTTGATAGACTTATGTCTTTATTCAACCTCAAATA
>NW_017306955.1:51880-69944 GCF_000935625.1 Nanorana parkeri | reverse complement strand
GATACTAAAATTGGGAGGGTAGTAGACACAGACTTAGAGATTATAACATTAAAGGAGGACCTGGAGAAAATCGGGGAGTGGGCAACTGTATGGCAGATGAAATTCAATGTCGATAAAGGTAATGCACCTTGGAGTTAAAAATAGGCAAATGGACTATACACTTATAGGTGTGCCACTAGGGAAGTCGGAAACGGAGAAGGATTTGGGGGTCATTATAGACCGCAGATTGAAGAACTGCTCGCAGTGCCAAGCTGCTGTAAACAAAGCAAGCAGAGTCCTGTCTTGCATTAAGAAGGGAATGTATTGCAGAGACAAGTCTATAATTTTGCCACTTTACAGATCACTGGTTCGGCCACATCTGGAGTATGCGGTCCAGTTTTGGTCACCGATACTCAGAAAGGATGTCCTTGAGCTGGAAAAAGTCCAGAGGAGGGCAACCTAACTTATTAAGGGGTCCGAGGACCTGAAATATGAAACAAGGTTGTTAAAATTAAATATGTTCTCTTTGGAGCTTAGGAGATTAAAGGGGACATGATTTTCCTGTATGAACTATTCAAGGGCGACAGCAACATTATTAACAAACTGTTTACGGTTAGCTCCGTAACAAAGACCAGAGGGCACAACCAAAAATTGGTGGAAAAAAACATTTCAACACACAGGGAGCAAGGGGTTATTCACAGTCAGAGCGGTTAATGTCTGGAACTCGCTGCCGCAGGAAGTGATCTCGGCTAAGAGTGTGGAATCATTCAAGAAACTGCTGGACGAGTTCCTCGGAGACCATAACATACAGGGGTACAGGTACGCCTAAGAGCAAAATCCCACATGGACTAATACACACGCACACACCTGCTCAAACATAAATGCATACACACAATAGGTTGGACTTGATAGACTTATGTCTTTATTCAACCTCAAATACTATGTAACTATGTCTTCCAAAGCCGGCAACTTTGGGATTGGAATGAATCAGGCAACACTGCAGGTTGAAACCCAAAGTTCACCAGGAAGAGTGAAAGGCGAGTGGAGGTGTTAACGTGGCTATTATGAGTGAACTCTGCCCACGTTAACAGGTCTGACTAATTGTCATGATGGTCTGACAATTAGCACCGTTGGACTGGGGATGGTAAGCCAAGGAGAAGGAAAGCTGAATTCACAACTGAGCAAAGAAGGCAAGACAAAACCAAGAGACAAACTGGCTGCCACTATCCGTGACAATGAACCGAGACCATGCAATCAGAAGACCCCCGTGGCAAAAATGATGGCAAGCTCATGGGCAGAAGGAAGTTTTTCCCCTCTTAATGTAGTCCAAAGTGTGGAATGTACCAGATTCGATTACATAGTTACATAGTATTTGGGGTTGAATAAAGACATACGTCCATCAAGTCCAACCCATATAGGTCCACGCATCATCTCATTCTTAGGGATACTGGTATCCCTGGATATTACGGTCCCTCAAGAAATTGTCCAAACGTTTCTTGAACAAATCTACACTCTTGGCTGAAATCACTGCTGATGGCAGTGAGTTCCAGACCTTAACCGCTCTTACTGTAAAGAACCCTCTTTGTCCATTGTGCTGGAATTTTTTCTCCACTAACTTTAGGTGGTGGCCTCTAGTCTTTGAAATGGATTTAATCTCAAACAGTTTGTTGCCAATGTTGCTGTCACCATTGAACATCTTATACATGAAAATCATATCCCCCTTAATCTCCTTAATTCCAGCGTAAGCATGTTTAAGGTCAGCGTAAACTGCATGGTTAACAGGAATGCTGTCCAGGTCCCCAGCAAGCGCAGGACCTCAGGCAGGCGCTTCAGTTTAAAAATTTAGTGCTGGTGTTCTGTCGAGGTAAATGATGGGTGGCAGGAAATGATTGCTGGAATATTATTAACGGTCACAATTAACGATTTAAACGAAATAGATTGTCAATAAATCCCTGTTTCCTCAATAATAACGGTCTGTGCACAAGCGCAATTGCTGAGGTCGGCAAATTCGACTACATCGGCGTTCTCGACAGAACACCGGCATCTGTGTTTAGTATCCGGGCATTTTCACGAGTACTCGTGAAAATGCCCAGTATTGGCACTGACCGGTGCATCCCTACTTAAAAATATAATGTATTGCTGGGACTTGTAGTCCTACATAGTTGGTGGTATTCTGCATTGCTGTATAATCATCATACATTAATGCAGAATACCACCAGCTATGCAGGACTACAAGTCCCAGCAATACATTATAATAAAAGTCAGCAATGCTGAGTGCCACCAGCCCCCCTCCCCCCTCACCTTCCCACTCCAGACTTACCTTCCTTCTCCTGCAGGGCCCTCTGCCGTGTCTCGGCGGCCAGGGGGCGGAGCTAAGAGGAGAGGGTCCTCACAAAGCAGAATGTGCTGCCCGGCGGTGCCTGCAGCACATTCTGCAGGACTAGGGACAACCTCTCCTGCCCTGCCGCACAGCCGCCCGTACATTCTGCGGGTGGTGGAGCAGCAAGGGAGGAGCGGCACGATCTCGGGGGGGGGGCTCTTCTCCCTCGCTGGGCCCCCCCCCCAACAGCCGGAATGCCAGGGCCCGGTCGCACTTGCTGTGGATACAGTTATCCTGAGGTTTGGATACCTAATTACTTTAGGATTAGCCATTTGTTTTAGTAGATCTCTACTAATATAACTATTTTCCTGTCGTAAATCCAGTATAGTCCTTTTAGTTCTCCCTACGTCCTTAACTTGTAAAGGAAAGAACATATCATCATTCATCTTTTTTATTCCTGCTAGAAATTAGGGATGTTCAGATACCAAGTACCGTAGTCGATACAAGTACATGTACAGATACTTTTCCAGCTCCAAAACTATACTAGAGAAAAATTGAAAGTTAGGAGGCAGCTGTCATTTTTAAGGAGCATACGTAGCTCCTGTTTTAATGTATGATTTTTTTTTTTGTAAACTCTTTATTTAATTTTTCTTTTTAGGTTGCAAAGTAAAACATGAACGATACAGATGCAAGCTTGTAAAGGCATAAAGTAATAAACAGGATGTAAATGCGTAGGCATAGTAAACCTTATTGTAATACCTATGTAGGCAACCGGCGGCTGCCTTCCTCAGCGTTTGACATAGTATGGAAAGTTAAACTCCGCTAAATCAGCACCCTTTAGAAATATAAGCTTGTAGACGATTCAAAGAGCAAAAGGACCAAAGTAAGGGTCTGGGGTTGGTAAGTCCTCTAAAATACTCAAGACATACTTGATGTAATCCCATGACTAGGAGAGGGGGGGGGCAGCGGTAGGGGGTGAGAAAAAAAGGGGGGGGTGAAGGGGTGAAACAAACAAAAGAGTATGTATGGAGGAAATCCATCTCCATAATCGAGGGCTGTAATGAGGTCTGGTACGTGCCCAGGGGAACTCCATGAATTCCATCTAATAGTACCATGTCCTGTAATACCTTTCACGTCTGTTGTTCGAGGACAAAACTAAGTCCTCCATCTCTCTGATCTCTTCTACTCTCTGGATTCACATAGACACTGAGGGGGGCTTCCAAAGGCACGGAATACAAGATTTGGCTGCTTCCAAAAGGTGGCGAACTACTGAATGAGAATAGGCTTTTCTGGTCATGTACGTATTATTTAATAGGAAAAAGGAAGGGTCATCTGGAAGATCCGTATCTGCGAACTTGCGAACTATGGTACGGATTATTTTTTTACATTGTTCATCCGTATAGGAGGTCTTAAGGTCCTGTACCCAGCGGATCAAGAAAGAAGCCCTAGCATTGGTAGGAGGATTAGAAAGGAAGGAATAAATGCTAGAGAGGGAGTGGCGGACAGGACCTCGGGAGTCCCATAATTGTTCAAAAGGTGATAACTGGCAACTAAATTCTCCCACGGAGGGCAAAGAGAGCAGGAAATGTCTCAACTGGAGGGCTCTCCATAGGTCCAGGACGTATGCACCTTCCGGAGCGGTTAGGGTCTCAATGGTGGGCCAGGAACCATACACTTGAAACAATTGTCTGTCAAGCAGAGAACGGAAAGCTCCCCTCCAGGATCTCGGATTAAAGTCCGGGTGTGCGAGGATAGGGGAGAGGGGGGAAGGGTCCCCAACTAAGTTCCATCTAGTGAAGGCTCTTGCACTAACTGATAGTGTGGCCCGATCAAGGGGTGTGTTCTGAGCGGTTGGGGGAAAGAAGAATAGCACCACGGAGCTCTTGCAAGGAGATACGGCGAGACTGAATCTTCTATAAGTACCCATTGTTTGAAATTGGCATGTCTACACCAGTCAATTAGTCTAACTAAGTGGCTGGCCATGTAGTATCTGGCCAGATCAGGGAGAGTCATACCGCCACGTGACTTCGGAGTATTCTCCAAAGACTTCTGCTATGGCCTTTGGTTACGTCGCTCAGGTGCTTGAACGGGTGACAATTTGAGGGACATAGGAGAGCATTCGTTGGTCCTGAAGGGCCCTAGCCAAGAGCCTCCCACACTTGTTACCGGATTAGTAAAATCTCCATTTGCAGCGCTGAATTGCTGTCCTCACCCTGTATAAATTTAGTGAGTTGATCTGTCGACGCAACAATAGGATTTCAGACTCCAGACAAGAAGAGATTAATTTTTTAAATAAATATATACAAGGGATGCGCCGATACCACAAGTACTGATACTTGTCCAAGTAATCACAGATGCAAGTACTGATAGTAAAACAATACAGACTAATGATTTCAGAACAGTGGTGGAGTGTCATAGCTAGGTCCCAGCTACAACCCTGGTAGTTCTCGTGAAAATGCCAAGTATCGACTCTGGTATCTGAGCTGGTATCTGAGCATCCCTACTAGGAATTGTGTACAATTACTAAACCGAGTAGAGTCAGTATTTTCCTGATAGAGGTGAATGGTTAGAACATCACCTTCCAGGCAGACATCTCTTACTCTTTCTGGGGATACACATATAGTGTAATCCTCCTGTCAACATAAGGTGGTGGTAGGTGTCGTCTGTCAGCAGGGCCACCATTAGAAATCATGGGGCCCCGTACAGCATACACTACATTGCCAAAAGTATTGGGACGCCTGCCTATACACGCACATGAAATTTACTGGCATCCCAGTCTTATTCCGTAGGGTTCAATATTGACAACTTCATGGACAACTTCATGGACCAGATGGTGGAGACTCCTACCAGAAAAAATGCCATCTTAGATCTAATTGTCACTAATAATGCAGAGTTAATCGAGGATATTGTAATTGGGGAGTCATTGGGTAATAGTGATCACAATGTGATTACTTTTAATATTCACAGGCGGTGATTTCAGCAAATAATGTGGAATTGTTCAAGAAACTTTTGGACGATTTCTTAAGGGACCGTAATATACAGGGGTACGGGTACTCCTAGAATGAGATCCTAATAGGTTGGACTTGATGGACTAATGTCTTTATTCAACCTCAAATACTATGTAACTATGAGTTGGCCCACCCTTTGCAGCTACAACAGCTTCAACTCTTCTGGGAAGGCTGTCCACAAGGTTTAGGAGCAGGGGCGTAACTAGCAAAATTCTGTATGGGGCCCCGTGATTGCTAGTTATGCCACTTGCAGAGCCCCAGCGGAGAGTGACCCTGCAGAGCCCACCATAGACTCTCTATAGTGGGCTCTGCAGGGTCTGAGATCTCTTACCTGTCAGCGCCCCTGTGGTCGCCGGGCCCCGCCTCCTCTGCTATCGACGGGCCCCGCGTTCTCTTACATCACTGGCCCCACCTGCTCTTGGGTCGCTGGCCAGTGATGTAAGAGGAGGCAGACCCCGCCTCCTCCATTCTGAACACCGCCCTCATCTGCCGCAGCGGCTGGCTGTCACTGACACAGCTCCACAGCGGCTATAAGGGGAAATGCGCCGTGGCCGCTGCTGAGCTGTGTCTGTGACAGCCAGCACCCCCACATGCCATAGCGATTGTTACGCCACTGTTTAGGAGTGTGTCTATGGGAATGTTTGACCATTCTTCCAGAAGCGCAGGTCAGGTACTGATGTTGGACGAGAAGGCCTGGCTCACAGTCTCTGCTCTAATTCATCCCAAAGGTGTTCTATCGGGTTGAGGTCAGGACTCTGTGCAGGCCAGTCAAGTTCCTCCACCACAAACTCGCTCATCCATGTCTTTATGGACCTTGCTTTGTGCACTGGTGCGCAGTCATGTTGGAACAGGAAGGGGCCATCCCCAAAGTGTTCCCACAAAGTTGGGAGCATGAAATTGTCCAAAATGTCTTGGTATGCTGATGCTTTAAGAGTTCCCTTTACTGGAACTAAGGGGCCAAGCCCAACCCCTGAAAAACAATCACCATAATCCCTATTCCCCCAAACTTTACACTTGGCACAATGCAGTCAGCCAAGTACTGTCCTCTTGGCAACCACCAAACCCAGACACCTCCATCGGATTGCCAGACAGAAAAGCCTGATTCGTCACTCCAGAGAACACATCTCCACTTCTCTAGAGTCTAGTGGCATTGTGCTTTACACCACTGCATCTGACGCTTTGCATTGCACTTGGTGATGTAAGGCTTGGATACAGCTGCTTGGCCATGGAAAAGGCCAAGCGAAGGCCACACGAAGTTTGGAGGTCTGTAGATACTGAGTCTGCAGACAGTTGGCCACTTCTGCACACTGTGTGCTTCAGAATACACTGACCCCGCTCTGTCATTTTATGTGGCCTACTGCTGTTCCCAGTCACTTCCACTTTCTTATAATACCACTAACAGTTGACCGTGTAATATTTAGTAGCAAGGAAATTTCACGGAACACCTGAATCCAATGATTTGGTGGGTTGTCCCAATACTTTTGGCAATATAGTGTACATGGCTAGCCCCTCTGGACCTAGTACCGCGCTGGACTCAGGGCATAGTAACGCGCTGGACTCAGGTACACTGTGTGCTTCAGAATACACTGACCCCGCTCTGTCATTTTATGTGGCCTACTGCTGTTCCCAGTCACTTCCACTTTCTTATAATACCACTAACAGTTGACCGTGTAATATTTAGTAGCAAGGAAATTTCACGGAACACCTGAATCCAATGATTTGGTGGGTTGTCCCAATACTTTTGGCAATATAGTGTACATGGCTAGCCCCTCTGGACCTAGTACCGCGCTGGACTCAGGGCATAGTAACGCGCTGGACTCAGGGCATAGTAACGCGCTGGACTCAGGGCATAGTAACGCGCTGGGCTCAGGATTACGTAACGCACTGGGCTCAGGATTGCGTAACGCACTGGGCTCACGATTGCGTAACGCACTGGGCTCACGATTGCGTAACGCACTGGGCTCACGATTGCGTAACGCACTGGGCTCACGATTGCGTAACGCACTGGGCTCACGATTGCGTAACGCACTGGGCTCACGATTGCGTAAGGCACTGGGCTCGGGATTACGTAAGGCACTGGGCTCGGGATTGCGTAAGGCACTGGGCTCGGGATTGCGTAAGGCACTGGGCTCGGGATTGCGTAAGGCACTGGGCTCGGGATTGCGTAAGGCACTGGACTCGGGATTACGTAAGGCACTGGACTCGGGACTTAGTAACGCACTGGACTCTGGACTTAGTAACGCACAAGATTATGGACTTAGTAACGCACAGGACTTAGTAACGCACTGGAGTCTGGAGTTACTAATGCACTGGGCTCAGGACACAGTAACGCTCTGGACTCAGTAGCACACTGGACTAATGACTTAGTAATGCACTGGACTCCGCACTTAGTAATGCACGGGACTCTGGACTTAGTAACGCACAGGGCCTAGTAACGCACTGGACTCAGGGCTTAGTAACGCACTTGACTCAGGGCTTAGTAATGCACTGGACTATGGACTTACTAATGCACTGGACTTAGGGCTTAGTAACGCACTTGACTCAGAACTTAGTAACGCACTGGACTCAGGATGTAGTAATGCACTGGAGTCAGGGCTTAGAAATGCACTGGACTCAGGGCTTAGTAACGCACTCAACTTTGGACTTCGTATCGCACTGGACTTTGGACTTCGTATCGCACTGGACTTTGGACTTCGTATCGCACTGGACTTTGGACTTCGTATCGCACTGGACTTTGGACTTCGTATCGCACTGGACTTTGGACTTCGTATCGCACTGGACTTTGGACTTCGTATCGCACTGGACTTTGGACTTCGTATCGCACTGGACTTTGGACTTCGTATCGCACTGGACTTTGGACTTCGTATCGCACTGGACTTTGGACTTCGTATCGCACTGGACTTTGGACTTCGTATCGCACTGGACTTTGGACTTCGTATCGCACTGGACTTTGGACTTCGTATCGCACTGGACTTTGGACTTCGTATCGCACTGGACTTTGGACTTCGTATCGCACTGGACTTTGGACTTCGTATCGCACTGGACTTTGGACTTCGTATCGCACTGGACTTTGGACTTCGTATCGCACTGGACTTTGGACTTCGTATCGCACTGGACTTTGGACTTCGTATCGCACTGGACTTTGGACTTCGTATCGCACTGGACTTTGGACTTCGTATCGCACTGGACTTTGGACTTCGTATCGCACTGGACTTTGGACTTCGTATCGCACTGGACTTTGGACTTCGTATCGCACTGGACTTTGGACTTCGTATCGCACTGGACTTTGGACTTCGTATCGCACTGGACTTTGGACTTCGTATCGCACTGGACTTTGGACTTCGTATCGCACTGGACTTTGGACTTCGTATCGCACTGGACTTTGGACTTCGTATCGCACTGGACTTTGGACTTCGTATCGCACTGGACTTTGGACTTCGTATCGCACTGGACTTTGGACTTCGTATCGCACTGGACTTTGGACTTCGTATCGCACTGGACTTTGGACTTCGTATCGCACTGGACTTTGGACTTCGTATCGCACTGGACTTTGGACTTCGTATCGCACTGGACTTTGGACTTCGTATCGCACTGGACTTTGGACTTCGTATCGCACTGGACTTTGGACTTCGTATCGCACTGGACTTTGGACTTCGTATCGCACTGGACTTTGGACTTCGTATCGCACTGGACTTTGGACTTCGTATCGCACTGGACTTTGGACTTCGTATCGCACTGGACTTTGGACTTCGTATCGCACTGGACTTTGGACTTCGTATCGCACTGGACTTTGGACTTCGTATCGCACTGGACTTTGGACTTCGTATCGCACTGGACTTTGGACTTCGTATCGCACTGGACTTTGGACTTCGTATCGCACTGGACTTTGGACTTCGTATCGCACTGGACTTTGGACTTCGTATCGCACTGGACTTTGGACTTCGTATCGCACTGGACTTTGGACTTCGTATCGCACTGGACTTTGGACTTCGTATCGCACTGGACTTTGGACTTCGTATCGCACTGGACTTTGGACTTCGTATCGCACTGGACTTTGGACTTCGTATCGCACTGGACTTTGGACTTCGTATCGCACTGGACTTTGGACTTCGTATCGCACTGGACTTTGGACTTCGTATCGCACTGGACTTTGGACTTCGTATCGCACTGGACTTTGGACTTCGTATCGCACTGGACTTTGGACTTCGTATCGCACTGGACTTTGGACTTCGTATCGCACTGGACTTTGGACTTCGTATCGCACTGGACTTTGGACTTCGTATCGCACTGGACTTTGGACTTCGTATCGCACTGGACTTTGGACTTCGTATCGCACTGGACTTTGGACTTCGTATCGCACTGGACTTTGGACTTCGTATCGCACTGGACTTTGGACTTCGTATCGCACTGGACTTTGGACTTCGTATCGCACTGGACTTTGGACTTCGTATCGCACTGGACTTTGGACTTCGTATCGCACTGGACTTTGGACTTCGTATCGCACTGGACTTTGGACTTCGTATCGCACTGGACTTTGGACTTCGTATCGCACTGGACTTTGGACTTCGTATCGCACTGGACTTTGGACTTCGTATCGCACTGGACTTTGGACTTCGTATCGCACTGGACTTTGGACTTCGTATCGCACTGGACTTTGGACTTCGTATCGCACTGGACTTTGGACTTCGTATCGCACTGGACTTTGGACTTCGTATCGCACTGGACTTTGGACTTCGTATCGCACTGGACTTTGGACTTCGTATCGCACTGGACTTTGGACTTCGTATCGCACTGGACTTTGGACTTCGTATCGCACTGGACTTTGGACTTCGTATCGCACTGGACTTTGGACTTCGTATCGCACTGGACTTTGGACTTCGTATCGCACTGGACAATGGACTTAGTAAGACACTGGTTCCAGGACTTTGTAACGCACTGGGTTCCGGACTTAGTAATGCACTGGACTTTGGACTTCGTATCGCACTGAACTTTGGACTTCGTATTGCACTGGACTTTGGACTTCGTATTGCACTGGACTTTGGACTTCGTATCGCACTGGACTTTGGACTTCGTATCGCACTGGACAATGGACTTAGTAAGACACTGGTTCCAGGACTTTGTAACGCACTGGGTTCCGGACTTAGTAATGCACTGGACTCTGGGGTCAGTAACGCACTGGACTTGGGGGTCAGTAACGCACTGGACTTGGGAGTTAGTAACGCACTGGACTCGGGGGTTAGTAACGCACTGGACTCGGGGGCTAGTAACGCACTGGACTCGGGGGCTAGTAACGCACTGGACTCGGGGGTTAGTAACGCACTGGAATCGGGACTTAGTAACGCACTGGACTAAGGACCCACCTGAGACCCTACACAGCCCGCCTGACAGTGACCCTGCAGAGCCCACCATAGATCCTGCACAGCCCATCTGAGATTCCCTATGGTGGGCTCTGCAGGGTCTCAGGTGGGCTGGTCGGGGTACCTTTCCCTGCATCTCTTCCCAACTCCTCTTACCTGCTGCTGCTGGCCCTGGCCTCCCCCACCGGCAGACCAGCGCTGCCCTTGCCTCAACGGACCCTTGCTGCTGGAGCCTGGCCTGTCCACCTCCTCGCCTGTCACCTCTGCCTCTGGTACAGCCGATACCCATGTAAGGGGGCTGGGTCCCTCCGGCTGACTGGGCCCCTTACATGGGTATCGGCCATACCCCTCTGGCGGCGGCCCTGGTTTTTAATGTATTCTCTTCTTCCTCCTCCTCCTCCTCTTCATCTAACCCAGCCAAATATCTTGATCACATGATTACTGACTTGCTGAAGTATGATTTTGGTTATGCGCAAGCATTCCTCTTTTCAGATATTGAGGATGAGGAAGATGGCACCAGGATCATAGAGAAGGGACACCAGACAGGGAACAGCAAGAACAGCCCATCAGCATCACTGGTTGCTGCCAAACCAGCTGCCATAGTTCTTTTCCAATTTGACCATCATCCCTTTCCCAGACAGCTTTCAAGCCACAGGGATTGTAGTCCACATACATGATTTTTCCTATTAAGCTCTGATGAAGGGGAAAGTGTTTTGGACCCCTGAAACACATTAGCTACCCTACTTGTATATCCCCTGACCCTAATGGAATAAGGTTGTATCTGGACTATTTTAATGGGTGTGGCCCTTCAATTCTTTTGTGTACTCTGTTTAGGCTTTTTTTTTAAATTTTAGCTTGGTTAAATGTCCCTGATGGCAGTCCCCCATATCCCCTTTTAGCAGTGGAAATGGTCAGAATTTTATATCAAGATTGCGCCCCCTCACCCACCCACCCCCCAAGACTTAGATGTGACTCGCTGCTAAGTTCATGTTTCGCAAATTTCAAAGAGGATTAGAAAAACCTCCTGCAAATTGAACCTGGGAAGATTGGACTTATTAGGATTTCCACCATCTAGTAAAATATATATATGTTGTTGCTTTACAGGAATTATTTTTAAGTTGTGGTAGAGCCAGGGACAAAGCAAATGCCCCAAGAACATTTAAGGCATGTCATTCAAAACTTGATTTTAGACCAATGGGACTACAATTAAGAACAAGTGTGTTGTAAAGTTACACTACTATTATATTAGCCAGAACAGCTAATGTCTGCCATGTGTCCCTACAGATGACCATTTCTATAATGCACAGATATTTAAAAACATATAGACTAGAATACAGAACTCTATTATGTCATTCACTTGGGGACTTATGAGGAAAATGTGAGGTCTCTCAATGCCAATAAATTGTATGTGCTTTCCAGCTATTCCATCCTAATCTGGATTTAATTCAGTAGGGAGCTGAGCAAGCCTGTTTCAGTTCACATTAACATTAAACTTGAAAAAAGCATTATATATTTCTCACAGATATTTTGAGAAACCACAGTAACTAGTAAGCTGCCACGAAAACATATTTGTGATGGGAAACAAGCCAGAAACTTTTAACCTATATAAATAAATGTAACAGGGAACATATATCATTTGACACCTTATTAAATAAGAACACTGCCTTTGCTTATTGCCCTTAAAATGCATCTAAAATAACACCATAATATATTATAGCTTTTATTGCACCTCTGTTCTAAAAGAGGGCAAAACAAATTAAATAAACTTTAGCAGCACATAATTTTCTGTTTCTTCCTTAAACTATACATGTAGCTCAATATACAGTAATTATTTAAATTATTCCTGCACTGAATTCCTTACCTCTCTTCCTGCTCCTGACTGTAGATATAGACTGAAGAATGCATTTGCAGGACTTACTCTCAAACTCACCATGTGCATTCACATTTATGAGCATTCACTCCTATTCTTCAGTCCCTGGTGCTGATTGGTCAACTGGTCGTTTAAGGTGTGCATTGCCCTATGGGTGGCCTGTGAGTCTATATATTGGTCTCTGTTTTCTCTTGCTGACTCGGCTTGCTGCCCTGATGTCAGGGACCAGAACACCTCCAGGTGGCGCTGGAGCAGATCCTGCAGTTGCGGGGCTCACTTGCAGGTGTCAGCAATTAGTCACCACCTGGTGCTGATCTGGGAGGGTATTTTATTCCTCCCTGCAGTGAGGCTGGTGCCACAGTATTGTTGCCTGTACCTGTTTTCGGTTTCCTGTATCCTGTTGCCTCCTTGAACCCTGGACTATTGATCCGTGGCTCCCCTCTTGTTGCCCTGCTCCCCAGGTTCACTTGTCCTGTTTATTATTTTGGTGATTCTGCGCTGGATCAGTGAAGTGCAAAAAATGTAAGTATAAGTGCTGAAATAAATGATTTTGAGGCTGCAGCAAGACTGACCCTCGAGTCAAATGCTATGAAATTCGAAAATATGCCGCGCCCACAATAATCAATGTGTAGGTGTTAGGATGAACTGTGATTGGATCGTGAATTACACAATAAAACAACTGTGAATAAATGTACCATACATATAAAATCCCATCATAACAAAACATATAAATAAAATGTATAATATTAAAATATATATGTGTTATAAAACATTCCACAATTCATAAAAACATTTTTTGTTGTGATATTAAAGTTCGGATTTAGAAAGCGTGTAATAAGCGGGTAAAAAACATCACTAAACTCATGTGTGTAAAGATAAAAATGTATCATACATTTGATACATTTTTATCAAATGTATGATACATTTTTATCTTTACACACATGAATTTAATGATGTTTTTTACCCGATGTGGATTCCATTGTGCTGCATTGGGCAGCAAGTGAATGATTAATTGATTGTGAGATATAAATAGAAATGTTGGTATGACGTGTTAGACCTGCACAAACCCCTGAAGACGTCAAGACGACGAAACACGTAGGGGCGGGCCTATTTACACGCTATACCGAATACAAGACTCCGTTTGCTGTTTTTTCTCCTGCCGAATGTTCGCTGTTTTTCGGCTTTTACAATTTTAAATAAAGCCCCTTTGTTGAAAAGAACTACGCAATGAAAGGCTTTTTTCTTCCATGAACGTGGAGATACACCACCCACCAACCACAGACCGGAGCGAGAGAGTGGATGGATGCTGCGGCTGCAGGAGCCTGTATCTAAGCACTTCCGGCTGCTTACCACAGCCACTACCTAACGGTGAGTGCACTCTTTGAGGGGATATTTGTGGCATTGACCCATATCCCCAACACAAGTTCACGGAACTTTCTTTTTTCTTTTTCCTTCTTTTTCCTTTTTTATTATATATTTTTTACGAACACATCTCACTGACTATTAACACATTTTTTTACGGTAGCTCGTCACCAATACTGAACTGTTTCACAGACCCTGTGGGATTAATGATCCAGGGCATCACGGCTTTCTAAATCCGAACTTTAATATCACAACAAAAAATGTTTTTATGAATTGTGGAATGTTTTATAACACATATATATTTTAATATTATATATTTTATTTATATGTTTTGTTATGATGGGATTTTATATGTATGGTTGATACATTTATTTACACTTGTTTTATTGTGTAATTCACGATCCAATCACAGTTCATCCTATCACTTGTCCTCTTACCTCTTGTTTATGATTTTGTTTGCATTTCGTTGGCTATTATTTGTTACTTGTGTGTGTTGGTGGGGTTTGCTTGTGGTTACTTGTTTTTGGTGTGTCTAATAAACTGTAAGCTCATAATCATTGTCTGGTGTGGTCACACATTTGGTCCTCACGTATAGATATACCTGTATGTTGTGTGGGGACACCCCTGCACGGTATCCTGACACCTGATCCCCTATGCATTTGATTACCATTCAACCTCAACCTGAGCTTAGCAGAGCCGGCACTACTACACAGTAGACACTAGAGGGAGCTGGTGGGGGAGGCCAAAAAAAACACTTCCTCACCCAGCTCTCTCTAGTCTCTACTCTGCGATGTTCCTGTCCCGGCCGCGATATTTACATATGAATGGGCCTCGGTGATTTGCATATCAATAAGCTGCGGCCCATTCATATGTAAATATCGCTGCTAATTCATATGCAAATTAATGTCGCCGCCCCCCCTGCTAAGGAAGAAAAAAATGGCTGAAGACTGCAAGAACAAGGTAAGTTTAAGCATGTGTATGGTGTATACGTTTGTTACATTGGCGGTCATTGTGAACACTTTCGTTACATTGGCAGTCAGTGCGAATGGTTTTGTTACATTGGCAGCCGGCAGGGCCGGACTGGCCATCGGCCATACCGGGCGATTTCCCGGCATCTACCTTCCCCCGCACCCTTCGGCGGCCAGCAGCTTCGGCATAGGGGCCGAAGGGTGCGGGGGAAGGGAGATGGTACCGTCAGATGAGCTGCGGAGGGGATAGTGGCAGGCAGTGCTGAGGTCCCCACCGCTGCGACCCGTCCTGTGCAGGGGTTGTATTTTTTTACGTAGGAGTAGAAGTGTAAGGCTGCATTCACATATTTTGGGTGCAATTAGGGATTTCTGCGTCAGGAACTTGCGTTTTCCTGCAACAGAAATCCCTAAATTGGCGTTTACAAATGGCAGCTGTCACCTAAGTTAACGATCAGGTGACAGAAGTTGCATGTAAACGCCTGCACACCGCATGTAAAGATACGTGATATGTTTACATTCAGTTAGGAATCCATCACTCTCCCTGGACGCATCGATTGTGCATCCAGGGAGAGTGTTTTCTAACCACATGTGATCATATCACATTCCATTACATGCGGTGTGCATGCGTTTACATGGAGCTGGTGTCACCAGATCATTAACTTGAATAGGTGACAGCTGCCACTTGTAACGCCAAATTAGGGATTTCTGCTTGGGGGGTTGGGGGGCCAGTGAGATCCGATTCTCTATAGTAATATGTCTGTGGAGGTTCTCATTCATCCAGGTCATGGAATATCTGTAACAAATAAGTCAAGGCTACTGGACTTGCAGTATTTTTCTTGAAGAAGTTTCACTGGCCATTCAACCTGCTTTCTAAATTCAGAAATTTCTGATATGAGAAAGCTGGTTGGATGACTAGTGAAACGTCCTCAAGTAAAATACTGCAAGTCCAGTTGCCTTGACTTATTTTTTACAGATATTCTCTATAGCAAGCTTCCTATATTGTTGCATTGGTTGTAGCAAGGCTTGTGTGTCAGCTGTAGCCCTCCGGTACTTACTAGTGGCCAGCCCTGCCCCTCAATTGCGCTTCTATGTTTGGCTCCGCCCCCTGTTGTGAGGGGTGTGGCCTGCCGGTGGTCACGTGATTGGGCTGCTCAGCCTAAAATGCCCGGGCCTATTTTTAGTCCCAGTCCGGCCCTGCCTAAGAGACAGCCGAGGAGACTTAGGCCTTGTTCACATCAAGGGCGTTCCAGGAGCAGAGCAGTTACAGACCGGATCAAAACTGCGTCCAATGTATTCCAATGGTATTTTGGGCTCTAGTTCACACCGCAGCGTTCAGTTCCAGAGCATGAAAAAAAAAAACTGCAGTAAGCCTTATTTTACCTTGTTTCAGCAGAGGGGGACCTGAAGTTCTTCATCAGGTCCTCTTTTTCTAGTGATTGACAGCAGCAGAGGGCGGGTGCAATAGCCAGCTTACTATTGGATATTGCAAATTGAAATAGCCAATAGCAATCTAGCTATTAATTCCTATGCTGGTTGTTTTTTTATTATTATTCTGACGGCAGCAGCTGTCAGAATACTAAAATAAAAACAGCAGATAGCAAAGAAGCTATTGCTTCCTGTGCTATCTGCCATAATTTCAGGGGGCAGCTCACTGAAATTGCTTTTTTCAGGCTGGGATCCCTGTACATGTCGTGAGCAAAGTTTGGAGTATCTGCAAAAGAAGTTCATGAGAACTGTGTTTCTATGAGTGAGACTGCAAAGATTGCATGCTGTGTGAGCCAAGGCCTGCAGGAGAAAGAAAAGCACTTAAAGAGACAGTGCTATCATTTTTTTTCCCGTGGACTGTGGAACATAGTGTGCAAAGGTGCAGTGAATTGCACAAGTCGATTGTCTGACAATATGGGGTGATCAAAAAGAACGGACCGTTATGCAAGGATGCTCGCAGAAGCCTGGTGGTTGGAAGGCATAACACAGTATGTTGATGCTGCCCCAGCAACAGAGAAAAATGTGTTAGTCTTGGAGTCTGCTGTTAACTGAGAGGGGTTAAGACTGACTTGTATGAATTGTTTCCTAGTCAAAGAGATTGACTGACTGTAGGGGGCGTGGCCGGGATGTGAGACTGAACGGACGTGCTTAGCTGCAGCTCCTCTCATCCGTTCAGCCATCCTAATCTCCAGCGGTGTTTTTCGGTGGTTTCTTCCTCACCTGCCTGTGGTAGAGACTCCGGTGCGGGTAGACGTCCTCTCCATGCGGACGAAACGCAAATCGGCAAGGTACGGGGTGAGCGGTGTGCCTCAGGGCCCTTCCCCTGTCACACGTTAATGTATATATTCCACCCCCCTTCCAGGGCATGGTATTGTATGCCATTTTGGAGAAATTAGCCCCATACTCCCCTTCTCGGATACTGATGACAGGGGACTTCAATAATATACTTGTATATTCCCTGGATGCATCCAACCCCCACAGGACGGTTAATACCGTGTTGAGGGATTGGGCGGAGACAGCGGGCCTCACCGAGGTCTGGCGTTGGAAACATCCGGTAGAGAGAGCATACTCCTATTTATCGCATGTTTCCGGTTCTTCTTCTCGGTTGGACCTGGCGTTCGCAAACGATGCACTGCTGGCTCGGGTACTAGACTCCACTTATCTGCCAGGGGGACTATCCGACCACCTACCACTTTCTGTCCGGCTCCAGGGTAATAGAGGACGACAGCCGCACATGTGGCGGCTGTCACAGGACTGGATCTCTAACGATGCGGTGGAAGCATCTCTGCGGCCTCATCTATCTACCTTCTGGCCCATAAACCAAAATTCAGCTACTGAAAATGTCGTCTGGGATGCCTTTAAGGCCACGACTAGAGGCGAATATATATCTGCAATTAAACATGCAAAAGCGGAGGCTCGGTTCGACCTCTCTCAGCTTCAAGTTAGAGAGGTCGACTCCGCTGCTGCTCATGCGGTGGCTCCGTCAGCGGATACGCTACAGGGGTTGCTGGGGGTCCGCAGAGAGCTCTTGCTGCATCATGAAGCTGCAACCCAGGGGATCCTAAATAGACAGAGGGAGGCACTATACGAAAAGGGTGACAAAAATGGGAAATTACTGGCGATGCTGGTAGCAGAACGGAGACCACAGACGGTGATTCCCTGTATACGCTCCTTAGATGGTTCATTGAAAACGGACCCGAGCGATGTTCTTCATG
>NW_017306955.1:35240-46624 GCF_000935625.1 Nanorana parkeri | reverse complement strand
AACCCAGCGGTCACATTGGAGGCAGCATGGGTAGGATCTTATGAAGCCCTAGGTCATCTGGTATATAGGGGTAAACACTCTCCGCACCGTCAGACGCCCTCTATAAGAGCGGTGCTGACGGTGTGGAATGCAGTGGAGGGCCGGGGGGCGGGGCTTGTGAGATCTCTCTCCCCACATACACCTAAATATGCAAAATGAATAAAAAGATTTAAAAAAAAAAAAAAAAGAGATTGACTGTAACCTTATGTGTGAAGTGGGAGTGACTGACTGATGGTGGTAGCCGTGGGACGGGGACACAGAGATCCGGGCTGTGGAGAGGAAGGATATGGGCTGTGGAGGATCCGGGCTGTGGAGAGGAAGGATATGGAGAGGTATGTGCGGAGTGGTGGGGGGTCCAGTATCCAACACGCTACTGCCAGTGCAGAGATGGGGGGCCCGTCGGTAAACACCAGCCGCCGGATACTGAGGAGGGAGCTGGAGGAGCAGCAGACAGCCAGGTACGTGATGCGGCAGCCTGAGGCCTCTGTAAAAAGTACTGCTGGTATTTTTAGTCCTCTATAGCAGGTGCCATTCCGCATTGCATTTTTTTTTATTCTGACAGCGTACGCCAGTGTTGGAGTCATAGGCGTAACTAGAAATTTCAGGGCCCCAGTGCAAGAAACCATGAAGGAGGCCCCCCCAACCCCCCACCGCCATTGAAACTAGCTGGGAGCTGAGGCGGTTAACAGGGCCCTCTTCCTCCTATCTGGGCACCCACAAGTGGCGTTCCACTACTTGGGGAAGCCCGTTAACCACCAAGGTGCCAACATTTGCTTCTGGGACTACAGCTCCCAGTAGGCAGACACTCAGCAGCTCTTTCCTATAGTGGTTAATATGGGGGGGGGCTGCGGGCGGTCTTACCAGGGCTCTGTAGGGTCTCAGGTGATAGAGTGCAGGGTTAGGGCTGCTGACAGCTCACCCACCCTCCGTGTCCAGGTCGGTCCTCTCTCCCCCTCTGCCTGACACCGCTCCTAGACCCCTCCCGGCCCTGGCAATGCCTGCAGAGCGGCGGGAGGAGAGAGGGACAGAGCCGGCGGGCAGGTAAATTTCCCCCCTGCCACTCCTCCTAAAGCGGCACATGCTCCCCCTGTCCCCCCAGCTTCGGCACTCGCGCGGATGACCCCTCCCTCTCACTGCTCTGCTCGGACAAGCTTCGGTCCGTCAGAGCAGACTGATGCATAGCTTTTTTTTTTTTTCTTCTGCAGACAAAAAAAAATAATTTTTTTTTCTAATGTCCTTTTGCTGCAATTAAATTTCATCCAACAAAACGAGTTACGTCCAGACTACCGCAAGCTAATTTCCGAATCGGATTCGTTATTTCTGTAATTCGGATACATCCGAATGTCCAAAGTTCCGTCCGAATTTCGATTCGGAACGGAACGAATCGCACATGTCTAGAAGAGACCTACATCAAGTACAGGGGGTCTGTTGGAAATGCTTATCCTGACTCCAAATTTATTCTTGGGTGTGAGACGGCTAGCATGAAATTCAATTGTGACCACATGGAGACTGCCAGTGAGCAGAGTGAGGCTGACAATACAGAGACTTATAACCAAGTGACCTTGACTGAAGTTGTGGAGACTGACATTGATGGTGTAGGAGGAAATCACATCAAGAAAGATGGTGATAATGTAGAGTTTACTGAACAAGGAAGTGTCACCCTGAACATGGACAATAGTTCTATAGAGAGGACGGCTGATGTTACTTAGTTACATAGTATTTGAGGTTGAATAAAGACATAAGTCCATCAAGTCCAACCCAGGGCTGTAGCTACCATGTGGCGAGTGAGGCACTCGCCTCAGGCACAGCTGAGAGGGAGCGCAGCCAGGGCTGGCCTGGCTGCGCCCCCTTGCCCGTTGCTATGGCGAGCACAGTGCACCATTGGCAACAGGGGCACCAGACGGCCAACACAGCTGCGGCTTGGCAGGGAGAAGAGGAGCGGCACAGGCTCCAGCTTCTCCTCGGATCCCTGCTGCTCTCCCCCACCTGTATGGGCAGAGGACTCAATCTCTTTTTCTATTTCAAAAGGGAAATGTCAGGGGTTTACTTAGACCCCTGATATTTCCCCAAAGCCCCTAACAGTAAAATAATAGAAAAATAAAAACAAAAACACGGGTGATCAGCTGAGCGTGGTGGGTGATGGCATGCTGAGCAGACATCACAACACCCAGGCATGGGAACCTAGACTCAGCGATCCTCCAACTAGGACTCCAGCGATCCCTTACCTCCCCTTCTCACGCTTTGCACGGTGGACCGCTGCTTCCTGACGGTCGAGCGGTCTGAACTCTGGGGCTGCGGCGGTGACAGGCGGGTCAGACGGAACGATGGTGAAAGGCGGTGCGGCAGGGAAGTCGACCACAAAGAACCCGGCCCCGATCACTTCCGGGTCAAGGTCCGCACCCAGGCTGTCCCTGGCACCTGCGACACAGGACTCCAGAGGTTCCTCTCCCGAGCCGGTGGAGACAGCAGAGATCTCGAGGAGAAAGCCCCCTCTCTCAGACACAAGTGGATCAAACGGAGGTAACATGTAGAGATACAGAACTGTTAGAAAAATTAAAAATCTTGCTCCAAAAAGAGTTACAAATGGCCACTGACAAGCTGGCCTCCCAACTATCCAGGTATATCAAGGAATTGGGTCGGAGGATTCATGAAATAGAAGTCAAAGTGGATGATATTATTACAGTAATAGAGGCTCATGAACAGGACATTGACTTTATGAAAGAGGACCTGGTTCAGGCTTCCTTAAGAATAGAGGACTTGGAAAATAGAAGCCGGAGGGGTAACCTACGTTTTAGGGGGATACCAGAACATGTAGACAATCTAGAGAGGACTATCTCAGCTATACTCTCAGATTTGCTTCCAGGATATCCAGCAGATAAATTGGAAATAGACCGAGTACATAGGACACTGGGATCTAAAAAGGACGATGGTACTCCTAGAGATGTTATTTTAAAATTAAAATTTTTTAAGACCAAAGAAGCTGTTGTACAAGCAGCGTGGAGGAAGCGGTCTCTCAAGTTTCAAGACTATAATTATCAAATCTATGCAGACCTGGCCCCTCAAACTTTACAGCGCCGTAGGACCATGAAACCATTTCTGGCTATATTGCAGCAACATGGCATTAAATATAAATGGGGATACCCGCTGAAAACGCTATTTAGTTACAATAACAGAGTACACTCTTTCTCTTCACCTGAAAAAGCCAGACCTTTACTGGAACATTTGCAATTAATGGCTCAAAAAGGTGAAACAAACCCGGTATCTGCACAACCTCCTAGGAGGAAACGACTAACACCGTTATGGGAGAAATATACTAGAAATCGTCGTGAGCAATCTAAAGACTCAAGGGGGACTCAAGATGAGTAATACTTAGATAAAGGAATAGTGTTATAGTAGTGGGGAGCCACACTGAAAAGTTTATAAACAAATAGAGCGATTGCTCAACATGCCTGGGTGGGCAGAGGACCCCCCCCTAAAGGGGAAATAATGATGTATATTTCCTACTCCTGCTTTGCAGGGTTTATGCTATATAGCATAAGTATGTGTAGGGTTTTTTGTTATGTTTGCTGTTTGGTTTTTGTGGTACTAGGCGAATTTTTGTTTTTTTATGGGCTGGTTGGCTAAAACACCTCAAGAATTTATAATATATAGCCGCACTCTGTCTTTGAAATGGCGACTACTGAATTTTGTATAATTTCGCATAATGTACAGGGGTTAAATTCTCCACAGAAGCGAAGAATCACATTTAATTATTTTTCATCACACCAGGCAAATGCAGTTTGTTTACAGGAAACAAGGTTGTCTAGTTCTTCCAATCAAAAACATATACATAAAAATGACCCGCAAGTATTTCAAGCTAATTTCACAGAAAAAAAGAGGAGTTCTGATAGCACTCCATAAGAATACACCTTTTTCTTGTTTAAAGGAGATAGTAGACGCATGTTTTATGCATGTGCTAACAAACCTGGCCCAATGATGGCAAATATGCTAAAAGCAAAACCAAAGACCCCAACCCAGATTAAATTATGGTTACCAAACGGGTCGACCACTGCTAACCCTGCAACAATCGTATCTAGATTTTCTTCTCTTCTATCTCAGATATATGGTAAAACTTCTAGGTTCCAACCTTAGTTGGCCGACCAGTTAATGTCAAGAATATCTCTACACCCCATGACCGAACATCTGATAAACACTATGGATGCAGACGTTTCCATATCGGAAGTGACACACGCTATTAAATCCTTAAAGATTCACAAAACACCAGGCCCAGATGGATATTCAGCACTATATTATAAAAAAAATTCAAATAGTTTGGCACCTCACTTAGTAGCACTATTTAACCACTTAAAAGGGGGTCACATGGTTCACCCCTCAACCCTGTTAGCACACATAGTGATGATTCCCAAAGTAGGGAAAGACAACACAGATCCACACAATTATAGACCAATTTCTTTATTAAATGTAGACATAAAATTGTTTGCTAAGATCTTGGCTACAAGGTTAAAATCAGTTCCTGCCAACTCTTATTCATCGCGATCAGGTGGGATTTGTCCCACATAGACAAGCTTCAGATAATACACGGAAAATTATACACCTTATACATCACATGCATAAAATCCCAGGCATACTGTTATCACTGGATCTCCAAAAAGCATTTGACTTTGTTTCCTGGGATTACTTATTTTATGTTTTGGGAAAATGGGGATTCTCTGACAATTTTGTAGTCTGGCTGCAGACACTATATCGAGGCTCCTCAGCCTCTGTTAGATATCTGCAATACAACTCAACTCCATTTCCAATTTTGGGGGGTACTCCCAAGGGTGCCCCCTTTCCCCACTCTTGTTTGTTCTGGCTATAGAACCATTGGCATGCCTTATACGAGCAGACATGAGTGTGAGAGGCGTGGTGATGGGACATACAGAATATAAACTACATATGTCTGCGGACGACTTGATGCTTACTCTGACCAATCCACATATATCTCTCCCTAATCTGTTTAACAACTTAAATCTGTTCGCAAAAATTTCTAACTTGAAGGTCAATGTGACTAAGTCGTCCACTCTCAATATTTAGTTACAAAATTCTGAAGCTGAGACACTACAACAAAACTGGCCTTTGATTGGAGGACTTCTCACATATTATACCTTGGAATTAATATTCCGAAAAATTATCAGTCATTATATAAAGTCAATTACGCACACATGTTTAATCAACTGCAGGAACTGTTACTTACCTGGACAAGACAAACTCTCATGGATAGGTAGAATTGACGCAGTTAAAATGACAATCCTACCCAAAGTATATTTATTTCGAACCATCCCAGTCTGTATTCCAAAATATATCATTCACTAGTCCAAAACAAAGTTTCCTCTTTTCTATGGAATAATAAATGCCCCAGAATTCTTAAAAGTACAATGCACACACATGGGGGACAGGGTGGGTTGGGCCTCCCAAACTTCTATAAATACTACCAAGCAGCACAATTGGTCCCTTTGATATATTTTTACATGACTCAATACCGCCCAATTTTGGTGGATTTAGAAGAATATACCTGTTCTCCGGTTTCACTGAAGGCCACCCTCTGGTTACCGGCCCGATTGCGACCAAAGGTCATGAGCCCATTTCTGAAACATATATGCTTAAAATCTGGGACAATGTAAAATATTGCAGTGATCTGCAATCTTTTCATGCACCATTACTCCCCATTATAGGTAACCCTCTTTTTCCACCGGGACTGGAAATGCCTAGGGCCTTTGGTTGGTGGACAACCCAAGGGGTGACATGCCTACACCAGTTAATGGTAGATGGCAAGATTGGTACATTGTCTTATTTCCAGAATAACATGCAAGCCCCAGGCACAGAATATTTAAGATATTTACAGCTTAGGCAATGGGCTATATCAACGCTCTCTGAAACTCCAGTCATAGCAGAACTGAAGGTTTTTGAAAACGTTTGCCTGAAATGCCCCACGACCCCTAGAACTATATCGATACTATATTCCCAATTAAACAGGTTATCAAAGCCTAGTAGTCAAATATATACAGAAGTGGGAAAAAGAACTCGGAGCTGTTAAACAACTGAAAGAATGGCAACAACTGTGGAAATCAACAGCTATGTGTTCTATTAATATAACTTCTTTGGAAACTGCATTTAAAACTTTAACTAGATGGTACCTAGTGCCATCCAGGTTGGTCTACTCCCATTCGACACATTCAGATCTTTGTTTTCGAGGATGTGGTTCCAGGGGAGATACGGTTCACACCTGGTGGGCATGTTCGAAACTGGATAGGTTCTGGTTAAAGGTGTTCCAGATGATTAACGATCTTTTCCTGACTAATGGAGAGAGATCCATGGGTGGCCCTACTACATTATAAATCTCCTCTCTTGACTAACTCGCAACATAAACTAGTGACGTATGTCATGCTGGCGGCGGAACAGACCATTGCCCAGGCATGGAAGAAGCCATATGTGTTCTTTGGGGAAGTTAAAAGGAGGATGGATTCATTTTTTCTTAATGGAAAAACTGACCAGTATCTTGTTGGGCTCTAACAAAAAAATTATGAAGATTTGGGAACCCTGGATTAAGTACGTTCCATCCAACACTCTCAGTAGAAAGTTTGACGTTTTTGTAGAAACGATTTTGGTGTTTTTCCTTTTTTTGTCTAGAGGTACCGTTGGTTTTGTTAGTCTTGTGGTTATATTGTCTTGTTAGCTGTAAGTTGGTGGGTGGGGAGGGTTAGCAAGGGGTTACAAACATGTTTATCCTTGCAGACTATAGATGTTGATGTAGGTTTTGTATTTGGATGTTTATAAAATAAAACAACATCTTTGAAATAGAAATATCCCACAAAAAAAAACACACACTCACATGCACACATATTACTAGACATGTGCAAAGAGTAAAAATTAGTTTCGGACAAAATTGAACAGAAATGAAAAATGTTTTCATTAGTCTTGTCAAACTAAACAAATTTTTATGCCATTTTGGATTTGGCCACCAGCGCACTCTGCACATGCGCACCGTCATCCTGGAGGCAGGACGCATGATGTCACATACCACATCGTCTGTTGGGGGGCACCATTTTCTGTTCTTGCCTGGTGTATGCGTGTGTATGAGTCCATGTGTGATTTTTGCTCTTAGCAGTACCTGTATGTTATGTTCTCCAAGGAAATTGCCCAAGAGTTTCTTGAATGATTCCACACTCTTGGCTGAAATCACTGCCTGTGGCAGTGAGTTCCAGACCTTAACCGCTCTAAGAACCCCTTGCGCCCCGTGTGCTGAAATTTTTTTCTCCACCAGTTTTTGGTGGTGGCCTCTAGTCTTTGTTATGGGGTTAACCGCAAAGATTTTGTTAATAATGTTGCTGTCACCATTGAACACTGCATACAAGAAAATCATGTCCCCCTTAATCTCCTTACTTCCAAAGAGAACATATTTCATTTTAACAGCCTTGTTTCATAGCTCTGGTCCTCCAACCCCTTAATGAGTTTGGTTGCCCCCCACTGGACTTTTTCCAGCTCAAGGACATCTTTTCTGGTGACCAAAACTGGACTGCATACTCCAGATGAGGCCGAACCAGTGATCTGTAAAGTGGCAAAATTATAGACTTGTCCCTGTAATACATTCCCTTCTTAATGCAAGACAGGACTCTACGTGCTTTGTTTACAGCAGCCTGGCACTGCGAGCTATTATTTAATCTGTGGTCTACAATGACCCCCAAATCTTTCTCCATTTCTGACTTCCCTAGTGGCATACCTATAATTGTATAGCCCATTTGCCGATTTTTAACTCCAAAGTGCATTCGTTTGCATTTATCGACATTGAAACGCATGGGGCCCAGCACAGAACCCTGGGGCACGCCACTCATGACCTCAGCCCAGTCTGAAAAGGTGCCATTAATTGATACTCTTTGTACACGTTCCTGTAGCCAGTTTTCTATCCACGTGCACACTATTTCATCTATGCCCATAGACCTTAGCTTGTATAACAAGCGTTTATGTGGCACTGTATTAAATGTAACCCCGTTTAAAGCAAGGGGCTGTCACTGGTGGAAGTTCAGACTTAAAAAGGCAGGTCATGTCCAGACAAAGGGTCAAGGTCTGTGTGTCAGCTCCTCCGGATCGGAATAAAAGGGGTGGATATGCCCAGGACTTTCAGCTAGAGGGGCTGAGAGGTTCCAGGAAACAAATTCTTTGCTTTGGAAAGAACTGGCTTTGCTGTTCTTTCCAGGTTTTCTGGATATGGCATGGGATCCTGGAACTGGGAGATTTCAAAGAGAATTGGGAGGGATGAAATCTCCATTCCTGGGTCAATTGTTTTGTAGGGGCCAGCACCTAATGATTGCACACCTGTGCACAGCCCTTATTGAAAGGGTGCTGGCTAATGTTCTGGGCTCCAGCTGGGAGGGGGAACAGAGGTGTTCAGGAGTCAGGAGGACTCCACCCAGAAGTCAGAGGGGAGCCAGGTGGCTGTGTGTGCTGGAGGCACCTGGGAGATAGCCGAGGAGACTTGGAGAGCCAGTGACACATGAGGGATGAGTTTGAGTCCCACGAGAGGTGGACTGTGGCTCTGTTAATGAAAAACCCTAATGTCCAGGGACTGGGACACATGGAGTATGTGCAACAACCTGGAGTTGGTGAGATTATGTCATACACTTTGTTTTGCTGAAATACAAGGGGACCCTGTGTTGTTACTGAAGAAAGCTACGTTTCTGTTTTGAAAGCAATAAAAGACTGTCCTGTTTTATTTTAAAGTGGCTTCAAGACTGGTCTTTAAGCACTCACCATTGGTGCTAACTTTCCCAAACATCACTATATACACTGCATGCACAATTCTTAGGCAAGTTGTATTTTTGAGGATTCATTTCATTATTGAACAACTATAGTGCTCTCGGGCAATCCAAAATGTTATTAAACCTTAATAATCGGTGACCAATATAGCCATCCTTCTTTTCAATAACAGCCATAAGCCTTCCATCCATGGAGTCTCTCAGTTTCTTTATCTGTTGACGATCAACTTTTTGTGCAGCAGCAACCATGGCCTCCCAGACACTGTTCAGAGAGGGGTACTATTTTCCTTCACCGTAAATCTCCCATTTAAGAAGAGCTCACAAGTTCTCAATAGTGCTTAGGTCAGGTGAGGAAAGGTGTCATTATTCTTTCATCTTTAAGGCCTTTACTGGAGTACTTCGATTCATGCGATAGAGCATTGTCCTGCATAAATATCATGGTCTTCTTGAAAGATGCAGACTTTTTCCTGTACCACTGCTTGAAGAAAGTGTCTTCTAAAAACTGTCAGCAGGTTTGGGAGTTGATTTTGAGTCCATCTTCAACCCGAAAAGGTCCAATTAGCTCATCTTTATTAATACCAGCCAACCAGTACCCCACCTCCACCTTGCTGGCATCTGAGTCGAAGTGGAGCTCTCTGCCTGTTACTGATCCAGCCACGGGCCCATCCATCTGGTCCATCAAGAGTCACTCTCATCTCATTAGTCTATAAAACCTTTGATAAATCTGTCTTCAGATATTTCAAGGCCCAGTTTTGACGTTTCAACTTATGTGTCTTGTTCAGTGGTGGTCGGGTTTTTAGCCTTTCTTACCTTGGCCATGTCTCTGAGCACTGAACACCTTGGACTTCTGGGCACTCCAGGTAGGTTGCAGGTCTGGAATATGACAGCACTGGGGGATAAGGTGTTCCTGGTAGCTTCACGTTTAATTCTTCTTAAATCTTTGGCAGTTAATTTGCGTCTTTCTTTCTCAACACGTTTCTTGCGACCCTGTTGGCTATTTGCAACAAAAAGTTTGATGGTTCTGGGATCACGCCCCAATATCTTAACAATTTCAAGAGTGCTGCATCCCTCTGAAAGACTTTTTACAATTTTTGACTTGTCAGAGTCAGGTAAATCTCATTTTTTGGCCCATTATGCCTGAGGAAAAGAAGCTGCCTAATTATTATGCTCGCCTTGATATAGGGGGTTGGTCTCCTAAGGCTATACCCTCCCTAATTACACAAATGCACATAACCTGATATGCTTAAATCCAATAAGCCTTCAAGTTTATACAGCTTGGAGTTGGACAATATGCACAAAAATGGTGATTTGGTCAAACTGCTGCTCTCCGATCTACTGAGCCGACCTGTGACAGTTTCATTGTCACAGGTCGGCTCAGATTATGAGGCTGAGTGAAAATCACTCACCTCATAATTCTCCTTTAAGTCCTTAAATTATGTGGCATGATCACCAGGTTGAAAAGCTTTCACAACAGCAGCACTTTTTGAAGTAATCTTGTGTAGTCTGAGGTTGGTCTCAGAAAGCATACCTTGAATTCTTTGTAGAAAGTCTATGGCTTCTTCATCTGTAGGATTTAAGTCTGTCGTCCATGTAAGTCTCTCTCAATGAAGTGTCGAGCATCTGGACGATACTCCTTTTCGCCATCAAGAGCAGTCCTTCGTAGACCATATGTTGCAACAGCAGGTGAGGGAATATTTCCAAAGACATGTACCTTCATCCGGTATTCAATCATTTCATTGTTCATGTTCTTGTCACGGCAGGGGCAGATCCAGAGTCTAGTCTCGGGGGGGCACTGCCAGAAAATAAGCCCCCCCCCATCTGGCTCTTCCACTGCTACTGTGCCACCCCTTTCCTCTCTCACTGTCACCAGTCAGCATGACCGGAATATCGGCCTTGCAATTTATGTTAACATTTTTTGGGGCCAGATAGAGCTTTCTTTTGGAGGTATATGATCACCACGGGGGAAGGGGTGTTACTTTTTTTACTATATAA
The DNA here is from genome assembly GCF_000935625.1 of Nanorana parkeri. Lineage (NCBI taxonomy): Eukaryota > Metazoa > Chordata > Amphibia > Anura > Dicroglossidae > Nanorana > Nanorana parkeri. The sequence goes on along the minus strand of NW_017306955.1, from coordinate 35,804 downwards.
TGAAAAAAGTACCGTACATTTTTAAAAAAAAAAGTTCTCTACGTTCTGCTATAAAACATTTATTCTTACCCATATTTTTGGTAAAACATAAAAGGTGGGATCACGTCGGGTAAATAGACACCAAACATGTCAAGCCTTAAAATTGTGTGCGCCCGCAAAATCGCAAAAAACGCCCACAGGCCCATAGGCGACACTTAACACTAAACTGATGAGCAGTAAAAGCGGTTTATCAGTGATTAATGGCCCTAAAATTATTGCTCTCATGCCGGCAGTGACAGCGGCTGCTAATACAAGCAATCGGGCGTCTCTAGAGACTCCCGATCGCTTGAATGTAAAGCTCCCGGCCGGCCGTGTAATTACAACGGCCAGCCGGGAAGCTGCTCGCCAGGATTTTTCAAGCCCTACCTCTGATCCTTGCACACGGCCGGGACATACAGCTGTCAAGTCTTCACAGAGTTAACTGCGGTTCAGTGTAAAAAAACGGCATATTACTTGTAGTGTGCCGTTTTTTTACACTGAACCGCAGTTAACTCTGTGACAGCTTGACAGCTGTATGTCCCGGCC
>NW_017306955.1:24654-35122 GCF_000935625.1 Nanorana parkeri | reverse complement strand
CACCAGTGTGTCACGGTGCCACAGAAACCTTAGGATGTTCCTATGGTCTTCTCGTACTATAAAGCAATAAAACCTTTGTTCAATGTCAGCGGTTATGGCAACTGGCTCTCTTCTGAGCCTCATAAGCACACTTACAAGGTTATTGTTTAGGTTAGGACCAGTGAAAAGAACATCATTCAGGGTTACCCCTTGGTGGTTAGCACTGGAGTCAAATACTACCCTGATTTGTGTTGGCTTGCGTGGATGATGCACTCCGAAGAAAGGCAGGTACCAGCACTCATTGTGTTCTTAAATGGGTGGAGCTGGCTTGGCGTGATCATTGTCAAAGATCCTTTTCATAAAAGCAATGAAATGGTCCTTCATTTCAGGTGTGTTCGTTGAAGTTAGTTGAATCTGGATAAAGCCTGTTCACGATTGTTTGGGAGTCCAACCTTTGCAGCACGAAGAGGTAATGGTGCAAACCAGCTCTTATCTTTCAAATAATTTATTGTCCATTATTGTGATGAACTCTGTCTTCAACTGACAAGGCTATTTTGTTGTTATCACTTGTAGTACAAAACACTGTGCTACCTAGGCTGTCATCACAGAGGATAGGAGTAATATCAGGTATTTGGATGATGTCATGATGCTTCTCCCTTACTTCATAATAGTGAGGGCACTGTTTAAAGTGAGATGCACGTCCATTTCTTGTGCGTTTTGAAGGAGTGGATCTCAGATGGCATACGCATACCATCCAAGCATACATCACCCACTATTACCCAGCCTATATCAGGCTTTTGTGCATAAGAGGCATTGTCAGGTCCATTGCACTGCTTGCGTACTTTATGTACTCTTGAGTGTCTTTTCGTAGGAAGATTTCATAATTCGTGTGCCCATACCTTGGCACAGCATATGTGATATAAGCCTTCTCCAGATACATGAAAATCAGACATTTTCTGTGGTTGGAGCATGACTTTGTTGCTCCCTGCCATGATTTGAAATAGGGCTGGATGTAAGTAGCTGCTGTGGATTGTCTGGAGGTGGGCCAGGATGCATAGCTGTAAAATGTTTGTCGCTACTGCATTCTGTGCACTTAATGACAACTTTACAGTCTTTAACATAATGATTTGAGGAAGCACAGCACCTATAGCATACTCAAAGTTCTTGGAGAATCTCCCTGCTCTCTTGCAAAGTCTTTGCCCTAAGCCCATGACATTTTTTAAGAGGGTGAGGCTTCTTGTGAATAGGGCACTGACAATTAGGATCTTTATCTCTATCACCCGAACACTGGTGTGTAGGAGAGGATACGGGTGGTGAGATGTCTGTCCTTTTAACAGATATTGGATGATGATGATGATGATGATGATGATGATGATGACGATTTCGTGTCCAGGCTTGATCACTGATGAACCTGCAAAAATATGAGAATGGAGGAAAAGATAAGTTAGTCTCTTTTGTATTTTGAGCCCTGTTGCGCCCATTTATCTTGCAGGCCATATGGCTGTTTAGACACCACTGGATTGACACCGTGAGCAGTGTCCAGGTAGACGCGAGTCTGTCTTTGCCAACTCTAGCTCCATAAGAAGGTCACTTAGTTCTTGGAGCTTGCGATGATCTTTGTTACCAATTTTTGGAACGTTTTGCAGTCTCTTGAAAACAGCGCTTTCTATGGCTTCAGAGCCACCATAGGTTTGTTCCAGTCTTGCCCATGCAGCAGCAAGACCTGCATATAGGTAGTGAACATGTACCACTATTAGTCTTTTAACACTAATCTGCAGATTCTGGCCCCAGCCACTTTATGAGCAAATCAAGTTCCTCCTTGGTAATAAGGGTGAGATCGCCAATAGCAGCTTTGAAGGTTGATCTCCAGGCCCTGTATTTCTCTGGACAGTTGTCGTACCTTGAGAGGTTAATGTTAATGAGCTCATGGTGTATCATATATTTGACGAAGTCAGACAGATCTGATCTCTCACTCTTAGGTGCCAAAGCAACTTGTGGAACCCCCTGGCCATGAAAGTTCTCTGGTGAAGAAGGGTGAGGTATACCAGGATAAAATGATGTTGCAAGAGCGTTTAGCTGTGGTGTAGTCTCTATGGCTTCTGCTGGTTGTGGCTTGAACTGTGGCTGGGAGTCACCTTGTCGTCAGCAGGAGGTGATGCGCTTTGCTGCGTAGATGCACTTGTGTTGTGAACTTGAAGAGGCTCAGGCATTTGAAGCTGAGAGGTCTCTGTGTTGAGAGTCAGAACCGTGTTGTTAAAAGGTACAGAAAGTGACTCTGTATCGTTGTAAACATTATGCTTTAGCACATGTCGACTTGTGGGTTCAACTGGATCTTCCAGTTCTGCTGGGATAGAACAGTCCGAAATAGTACATTGTCCCAGGCTGGAAGTCCTTGAACAAATCGTTCAAGGACTTCCAGCCTTGCTAGAGCAGCTGCTTCCTCCCTTTCCATTTGCAGAATCTTTATTTGGGATTCCGCCTCTGCTTGAAGAGTTTTGCTTTGAGCTTCTGCCTCTGCTTGGTGAGCTGCTCTTTTGTGCTTCCTTTCTGGCAAGGGAGTTTCACACTTTATTCGTTTCCAGATTTGCACGGGCCTCTATTAGCTTATCGCTTAATGTTGAACTTCTGGAGCGAGAGGATCTAGAAGAACGTGCTGTGAGCTTGGTTGATGTGGATCTGTAAGATCTGGTCTCCTGCAGTTGAGCAATGCAGTTTCTGGCTTTTCTTTAGCAACTTGCACTAAAAGATCTCTTTGTTTAATGCATCAGTCTTTGTTAGCTCGGCTGAAGAGTCCTCTATATTTGAATCCTGCAAGAAAGCTGTGTATTTTGCAGACAGCTGCTGGTAGCATTCATAAGCAGCAGATAGGCGATCTATAGAGTCCCTTTAATTCAGCAGGTTGATTGTTAAAGTGTGGCACAACTGACATACAGTGTGAAGTTCTGTCCCATAGGTCTAACAGATTGCTGAAGAACTCATCTCTAGTGGTTTCAAAGTTTTCCGTGTTTCTGTGTCGGTTTTATCTGCAGAATCTGCTCCCTGTACATCTGTGGGTTCAGAGGCATGATGTATCTGCATTGGATCAGCCCTGATAGAGTGCTCAGAGCCTTAGACTCAACATTTTTTTTACGTTTTTGCAAAAAATGGTACTGTCTCTTTAAGAAGACAAACAGCAGCTTAGACAGGTGGGGTAACACAGTTCAATGCAGAGAAATAGTCTTCAACATTCAAACGGGAAGTGCAGTAAGCTTGTGCGACCATGTGCTTTCACAAGATGGCAGATGGCACTGAGCTTGATCGCAGATTAGGCACACACATATACACAACAGGCTGTAGGAATTCTACATACACTATATTGACAAAAGTATTGGGACGCCTGCCTATACACGCACATGAACTTTGATGGCATCCCAGTCTTAGTCCGTAGGGTTCAATATTGAGTTGGTCCCCTCTTTGCAGCTATTACAGCTTCAACTCTTCTGGGAAGGCTATCCACAAGTTTTAAGAGTGTGTCTATGGGAATGTTTGACCATTCTTCCAGAAGCGCATTTGTGAGGTCAGGTACTGATGTTGGACGAGAAGGCCTGGCTTGCAGTCTCCGCTCTAATTCATCCCAAAGGTGTTCTATCGGGTTGAGGCCAGGACACTGGTACGCAGTCATGTTGGAACAGTAAGGGGCCATCCCCAAACTGTTCCCACAAAGTTGGGAGCATAAAATTGTCCAAAATGTCTTGTCACGCTGATGCCTTAAGATCTCCCTTCCCTGGAACTAAGGGGCCAAGCCCAACCCCTGAAAAACAACCCCACACCATAATCCCCCTTCCACTAAACTTTACACTTGGCACGACACAGTCAGGCAAGTACCGTTCTCCTGGCAACCGCCAAACCCAGACACATCCATCAGATTGCCAGACAGAGAAGTGTGATTCGTCACTCCAGAGAACACGTTTCTACTTCTCTAGAGTCCAGTGGCGGCGTGATTTACACCACTGCATCCAAAGCTTTGCTTTGTACTTGGTGATGTAAGGTTTGGATGCAGCTGCTCGGCCACGGAAACCCATTCCATGAAGCTCTCTACGCACTGTTGTTGTGCCAATTTGAAGGCCACAAGAAGTTTGGAGGACTGTAGATATTGACTCTGCAGACAGTTGGCAACTTCTACCACTAACAGTTGACCGTGGAATATTTAGTAGCAAGGGAATTTCATGGATGGACATATTGCACAGGTGGCAACCTATCATGGTACCACGCTTGAATTCACTGAGCGCCTGAGACTAACCCATTCTTTCACAAATGTTTGTAGAAGCAGTTAGCATGCCTAGGTACTTGATTTCATACACCTGTGGCCATGGAGGTGATTGGAACACCTGAATCCAATGATTTGGGGGGGTGTCCCAATACTTTTGGCAATATAGTGTATATCTAAAGAAAAACGGATCACTCATCATGCAGTAAATCCAACAAGAATCTTTATTAAAATAGTAAAAACTTGCATATAAAAGTTTAAAATCCGGCCGGCAAATGCTCTCTGCTCACTCATATGATGGTAGACAGCGTCATTGGGATCCACTCTCACTCGTTTCGTCATTACGAGTTCCTCAAAGGGCTGCAGATCTCACTGACACCCTCTCCTCACTTGGTCTTATACTAAACGTGCTTGACATAATCTAGTTGGCATAATTAAACATCACCACTAGGGGTCTCCCCAGGTCAATTTAATCAATTCCTATATGGGACATTCAAACACCTTTATGTAAAACAGAATATACAAACAAGCAATTCAAGTCAAAATCAATATTTAACCCCTTTGGGGTCAGAGTATCAAGAAAAAATATAAACTTTTACTAATTTCTGGATATTTCCTTTGTCAGATTTGATCCTCTCCAGTGTTTTTCCACCCTGTCTATACCTATTACGGTATTTTTAGACCCCTTGGGTCTCCATAATGAGTTAATTTAAAGTGTCTAGAGAGGCTGTGTTTTATGAACCCATTTTTTATATTAACATGCTCCTCCATCCTTTTCCTTAATTCCCGGGTGGTCCTACCCATGTACTGTTGCCCGCAGGGACACTCTAGGAGGTAAGTCACAAACCTATTATAGCAGGAAATACATTTTCTAATTTTATAGTTTTTCTTATTAGTATTCAATCAGATTGCAGTAATCTTTTTGTTCCCTCCTGTGGTTCTGCTACTAATGCAGCGTCCACATGGATAAAAACTAGTGACCCAGTGCCATTGGAAGCCATGCATGCCCATGCCCTTTAGATTGTAAGCCCTAATTTTTTATGCGTTTACATGCATTTTGGTGCATTCCAGACAAGAAGAAATGGCGCATGCAGCATTCCCCCCGAATGGGCTGTACTGCTGAACAGGGCCCAGAAATACCATAGGAATACATTGGGATGCATTTCTGGTCCGGACATGGGGTGAAGCCCTGAAAAAGAGGGGGCTACATATTAAAGAGCTGTAATTCCTAAAGCCTTCCTCCAATTTGGATGCGTATACCCTTAACGTAAAGCTGAGAGACTGCGGTTTATGCCCAGATTCTTTCTTTACAAGTAACAACATTTATTTTGGTGAATAGCCAAAATAAAAAAAACTTGTGTCAGTGTCCAATTATTTCAGGACCTAACTGTATGTGCTTATAACAATACTAGTGTACAGACGTGTCCCCTGCATTCCTTTCAGCGTATACAACCTGTAGCAGATGTGGTGCTCGTAGTGAGGAACACGGATGGCGCCATGTATATTCAGACCTTAGAATGTAGTAGATCACCAGCACTCAAAAGATATCGTTTTCAAATCTTTGTATATTATTATTATTATACAGGATTTATATAGCGCCAACAGTTTGCGCAGCGCTTTACAATAAAGGTCAGACGTTACAATCACAATACAATTCAAGACAAGATGGTAAGGAGGGCCCTGCCCCTGAGGGCTTACAATCAAAAGGGAGGGGGAAGTGATACATGAGGAGGCAGCTGCGTGGGGATGAATTGTTTGAGAATGTGATGGTTGAGTGGTTAGGTTGAGGTGGGATAGGCTTCCCTGAAGAGATGTCTTTAGGGATCGCCTAAAGGCAGTCAAGGTGGGCGACAGACGGACAGGTTGGGGTAAAGAATTCCAGAGGATGGGAGAGACTCTAGAGAAGTCCTGGAGGCGAGCATGGGGGGAGTTGACAAGTGAGCTGGAAAGCAGGAGGTCTTGGGATGAGCGGAGCCGACAGTTAGGGTGATACTTTGAGACCAAGTTTGAGATATAGCCGGGGGCAGAGTTGTGGGCGGCTTTGTAACTGATTGTTAATATTTTGAATTTTATCCTTTGGGCTATTGGAAGCCAGTGTAGGGATTGGCAGAGGGGGGTTGCAGATACTGAGCGGTTGGTTAGGTGGATGAGTCTAGCAGCTGCATTCATGATAGACTGAAGGGGGGATAGCCTGTGTAGTGGAAGGCCAATGAGGAGGGAGTTGCAATAGTCAAGACGAGAGATAACAAGGGAGTGGATGAGTAATTTTGCGGTTTCTTTGGTGAGGAAGGGGTGTATTTTGGAGATGTTACGAAGGTGAAGGCGGCAGGATTTGGATAGTGATTGGGTGTGGGGAAGAAAGGTGAAGTCCGTGTCAAGGATGACACCTAGGACCTTGGCATGAGGGGAGGGCTGGATAGTTGTGTTAACAATCTCAAGGGAAAAGTTGGGGGAAGGTGCACGGGCAGGAGGAAATATCAAGAGCTCAGTTTTTGAAAGATTGAGTTTTAAGAAGTGTTAAGACATCCAGATGGATATGTCGGATAGTAGATTAGTGACACGAGAGGACACTGAGGGGGTGAGTTGTGGAGTAGAAAGATAGATTTGAGTGTCATCGGCATAGAGATGGTATTGGAAGCCATGAGAGGTTATTAACTGACCAAGGGAGGAGGTGTAGATAGAGAAGAGAAGGGGTCCAAGGACAGAGCCTTGGGGGACCCCTACAGAAAGAGGAAGAGGAGGGGAGGATTTAGAATTGTAGGTGACGCTAAAGGAGCGCTTAGATAGGTAGGAGGAGAACCACGAGAGCAGAGTCTTGTAGCCCAAGTGCCTGGAGTTTTTTGAGGAGAAGCAGGTGGTCAACAGTGTCAAAAGAAAGATCTAATAGCAAGAGTAAGGAATAGTGGCCTTTGCTTTTAGCAGTGAGTAGGTAATTAGTGAGTTTTAGGAGGGCGGTTTCAGTGGAGTGTTGGGGGCAAAAGCCAGATTGTAAGGGGTCAAGGAGGTTGTGATCAGCGGGGTGGCGACTTAGGCTGTAGATGAGGCGTTCTAGGAGTTTGGAGGTGAATGGGAGTAAGGAGATTGGTCTGAGATTATTGAGGTCGGTAGGGTCCATTGAGGGTTTTTTGGGTACTGGGGTGACCAGGGCATGCTTTAGAGGGGAGGGAAAGATTCCCGTAGAGAGTGAAAGATTGAAAATGTGAGTAAGAGAGTGTAGGATAGAGTATGAGGGTGACCGAAGTAGCGGTGAAGGAACAGGGTTCCTTCCTTGCCAGGGGGCAAGTGGTCAGGTGGGTGTCAGAGAGAAGCTTTGTAACCTCCTCTGTGGTGACGGGGTCAAAAGAGGAGAGTAACAAGTGTGATGGAGGGTCTGGCACATGAATAGGGGAAGGTGACTGCACAGTGGCCATCTGATCCCGAATTGTATCCATTTTGTTTTTGAAGTGAATGGCAATGTCCTGGGCAGTGAATGAGTTAGTGGGTGGTGGTGGAGGACGAAGTAGAGAGTTAAAAGTAGAAAAGAGTTGGTGAGGTGTGGATGAGAGTTTGTTAATGAGTGACAAAATAAGTCTGATGGCAGCACGGAGGGAGGAGTTATATTTTAGGAGGGCAGCTTTGTACAGAGTGAAGTCTTGCAGAGATCTAGTTTTTCGCCACAGTCGTTCAAGAGTGCGGCTAGCACTCTTGAGATTTTTGGTTTCAACTGTTTGCCACGGTTGTAGTGGACATGGTCTAAGTCTGCGTGTAGTGAGGGGAGCCAAAGTGTCTAGGGAGGATGAAAGTGAGCTGTTGAAGACAGAAATAGCCAGGTCAGGGCAGGTTAGGGGTGAGATTTTGTCATAGAGGTAGTCAGTAGCAGAGTAGAGAAGAGAAGAGAAGAGAAGAGAAGGGTCGAGGTGGTGAAGGTTTCTCCGGGTGACAGTGTGCCATGTAGGGGGATTGAGGGTTGGGGATAGGGTGAGGGTGAAACTGAGAAGGTTGTGGTCTGAGAGGGGCAAAGGGGTGTTGGAGAGGTTGCAAGGTGTGCATAGGTGAGAGAAAACAAGATCTAGTATGTTACCATCAGAGTGAGTAGGAGTGTCTGACCATTGTGTTAGATCAAAAGAAGAGGTTAGGTTAAGAAATTGAGCAGAAGCTGGGGTGTTAATGTTAGTAGCAATGTTAAAGTCACCAAGAATGATAGTGGGTATTTCTGAGGAGAGAAAATAGGGTAGCCAGGCAGAGAAGTCATCCAGAAAGCGAGATACCGGTCCAGGGGGGCGGTATATAACCGCAATCCTCAGAGAAATTGGAGAGAATAGGCGAATACAGTGGGTTTCAAAAGAGGAGAGGGAGGCGAAGGGAGAATTTGAAAAGTGCATTGTGGGGAGAAGGATACCCACTCCACCTCCTATCCATCCATTGGGTCTGTGTGAGTGCATCCAATGTAGGGAGAGGGCAGCAGGAGAGACAGAGTCGGGTTCCTGAAGCCAGGTTTCAGTAACAGCGAGCATGTGAAAGGAATTTGAGATAAGAAGATAGTGGACAGCGGTGAGTTTGTTACAGACAGAGCGGGCATTCCAGAGGGCACATGAGAAGGAAGGACCGATTCTAGGAAGCAGGGGAATAGAAGTCAGGGTGCGCGGATTGCAGCTGCTGCCAGGGGAAAGGCAGTGCTGGTTTGGAGGGTGAGTATTAGAGAAGAGAGGGCCGGGATTGGGAGAGAGATCTCCTGAGGTCAGGAGCAGCAGAAGTGTGAGTGAAGTGAGATGAGAGGGAGTTTTATATGAGCGAGCATGCCCCAGTGTCTTTGAGGTGACTTTGGCATGTGGATTTAGAATGAGCAGCAGGTGATGAGTGGAGTAATAGGGAGAGGGTAGGAGAGATGCAGAGATAAATAAATTGTGGGGTGGAGAGGGGGGGTAAAGCGAATACAGTTTAATAAGAGAAGCCACAATTGTGAGAAGCAATGGTATGCATAGGAAGAAACGCATGCTGTGCATAGGAAGTAGGAGAAAGAAAAGGTAATGAGGAGTAGTAGGTATGAAAGGGGTGCAGGATTGAAAGGAAAGAGGTAAGGAAGAGGTTGAAGTGGGATAGTATTGAGATCCGGGGGAGTGGTAAATGAATAACAGCTGCTGGGCACCTGAGTTGTACTGAAGTCAAATGCTGATGTAGCTCTAAAAAGGTGAAATGAACCGTGGGGTGGCTGGGCAAAACTAGATGCAGGCTAGTGAATTATTCTATCTGTTTTCTTGGTTTGAGAAACTTAAGAGAAAAGAGAGAGGGGAGGGAGTTACTCAAAGTACAGATAAGGGGTAGAGGGTAATAAAACTTAAACAAAATGTATGGTTTGACATACATGATGGAGGCATTTAAATTAGCTATCACTTAAACATCATACATACATATACATTTATTGATGTATAGCGTCCCATATATCAAATAGCCAAAGTCTCGGGGCCACGCGGGGTCCCTTTGTCAGGGTGACAGTGAAGTAACATGTAACACTCATATATATACCCCAAATCCTTAGTGCTAAGATGAGGTGTTTGCATTCTGTTTTTTTTCAGGCATTTTTCCATTTTATTTTTACCTGACAGTCCTGTGAATACCACATTTCCTGCATAGAGGGCCATGGAAAAGCTGCGGGCAGCCAGCAGAACACCTGGAATTGATGCAGGGATAAAAATACCCACAGCTGATACTCTACAACAGCTTTACCAAAATGTGCAACAAAGACAGATATAGTAAATGTGCCAGCAATGTAATATTTGTTGTGAGGGTCACTTTAACCCCTCCTCCTCTTATTTTACATCTGCCCCTCCTCTTCATATAATTACCAATGGAAAATGGGAGTTTAAAAAGTGCTCAACTCACTCCAGTTTTTGAGTAGAAGGGGGTTAGCCCTTTTCAACAACTTCGAGGTGAACATAAAGCAGTTAAGCTTAGCCCTTTACATAAGATTACAATCTTTATGCTCTCTAACGTTTTAAAAAAATGTTCTGTCTAAGAGTGAAAGGGATGCAGTCCCCTATAATCCCCTTGCCGAGTTTGTCCCTATATGCATGTGTGGGAATTCGGCTCTCAGACCCATGTACTATGTTCACAGTCACAAATATGCAGGTTCCTGTACATATCATGTTTGTACATATCTAAGCCAGGGCCATAGGAAGGGGGCAAGTGAGGCACTCGCCTCGGGCGCAGGCTAGGTGTGGGCGCAGCCAGGACCCTGGTATTCTGCCAGTGGGGAGGGGGGGGGGG
>NW_017306955.1:0-24531 GCF_000935625.1 Nanorana parkeri | reverse complement strand
CCGACCCCACCCCCACGCAAACTACACCCTTAAATGCTGTGACGCACTGCATGCGAAGCAGCACGGAGCAGTGGGGTGTTGCCTTTGCGAGCAGTGCGTCATGTAATTTTCTACCCGGCACGTCAGCTTGTGAGAGTTCTCATAGCTGAGCTTGTTGAGATGAAAAATGTCATCTTCAGCCAAATGGCTCGCGTGTATAAACCCGCGTGCCACGATGCGAACTGCATCCGCTTGTTACGTGCGAGCTGATTGGCTGAAGATGCAGTCATTCATCTGTCATCAGCTCACACACTGCATGCAAAGCTCCATGCCTGACAGCTTTGCATGGCTTCGCATGCAGTGTGTCACGGGCTTAAGGCTTTGACACACTGCAAGCAAAGCAGCGCGGAGTGGTTGCCTTTGTGTGCAGTGTGTCATGTCACTTTCTCTCCGGCACATCAGCTTGCGAGAGCACACAATGCTGAGCTTGCCGAGATGAAAAATGTAATCTTCAGCCAATCGGCTTGCGCGTATAAACACGCGCATCCAGATGCGAAGGCCATTGGGTTGTTACGCGCCAGCCAATTGGCTGAAGTTGCAGTCCTTCATCTGAATGCACTCAGCTCACACACTGCAGGAGAAGCTCCTGACAGCTTTGCATGCAATGTGTCACAGGCTTTATACTATGCCCCATGCTGCATGATCTACCTGTGGGTGAAATCCTGTCCCTCAAGCCCCCTCAGGTGTATGCCAGAGGTCCGGGTGGGGCTTGGTTTATTATCCCCTGTACTGCACTGGTTGAAACCGCTGGTACCAGTGGTACGTCAGGGCTCTGCCATATCTGACCTCAGAGTGCTGTTACTCCATCCCTAAATGGTTAATCTGTGGGGCACTGCAAATAATGGCCATTTAGCAGATAGGAGAGTTAAATGCAAAATAGTTTATTTGAAATTAGCATTAAAGTAGTATTAAGCTGTCAAACCTTTTTCAATTATAATCCGGATCAAACATATATACATTGCCCAGCAATAGAACAGCTGGATCCAACTCTCCCAGATTAGCTTTCCTGAACTTCCTGTCCAGAACAAGTTCACAAGGGAGAGGGCAGCAGTAGTCCATCCACTAGCATGGAGAAGGGAGGAGGGGAGTGGCTTGCCCTACTATGTCTCTGTCCTTGTGGAGACACACACAGCTTACTAGTACACATAAGAGTGGCTCTATAGGACTCTGGAAGGAAAAGGAGCCACCCTAAAACAGACTATCTGGACCAACTGACCAGCTGATTCAGCAGGAAGCAAAAACTTTAAACATCAAGGAGCAGCATTAAAAACCGTTTTGACTTTAATATCACTTTAGAAATGCAGTCTTTGAACTTCATTTGTTGAAAAATTTTAATAGGGAATGGTTGAAGCAGAATTCCAAGTTAAGTTATTATTAACCCTCATAGTGGGGCTACCCTGCACTTGTTTTCTTTTTTTTTTCTCGTTAACCGCTTGTTTTGGTCTAAGGTTGAAAATAACAAAGTTATACTCACCTTATCCTTAAAGCCAAATGGCTGACAGCACTCCCTCTAGCCTGTCTACTCCTACGCTGCAGCAATGGAATACCCTTCGGTGTGCTCACTTTCTATACACAGTGTATAGAACATGATGATTTAGACCAGTGGTTCTCAACCTGTGTAACCTTGGTCATTAAGGCGTGACCCAAAAATGATTTCATTTCTGAAACATTTTAATTTATTACACAAAACAACTTGTGCAGTATTCAGCAATGTATATTTTTGAGTTAGGACCGCACTATAAGAGGTGCCTTGGCGCGGCAGTGCGGCTTACACATCCTTTGCAGAAGACGTGTATCCAAACCTCTGTCATTGTCCTTAGTGGTGAGACAAGTTGTTTTACATGCTAGTTTGTGAGTGTGCCATGATGCCTTTCTACTGTTCCACTGCAGAGGGTGTCGCGACCCACTTTTGGGTCGCGACCCACGAGTTGAGAACCACTGATTTAGACCTTAGACCGCTGCAGCAGAGGGGGAGAGAGGCTCCAGGGTCTAAGAGTAAACCGGTTCAGAGGATCGGGTGAGTATAACTTTTTTCGTAGTGTCACAATTCTCAACCTACCTGTATGAATCGCGGGGGTCCTCGCACTCGCAGCATGTCGGTAATTGGCACTCTTGTCAGTGACTTGTGTCCTATGACTTCCCTGCGTGAAAATAGTGAGGCCTGTTGCACATGTTTAATGGCATCCTTACATCAAAATGGCAGCACTGGAGTGCTTCCTGTTATAGACCGGAATTGCATCCCTTCTGCCTCACCTCCTGACATCACTTCCTGTTTGATCACAATAAAGCTGCAAGGTTCCAGAGAGAGACTGCTCAGTTGTTTCAGAGCTAGCCACAGTGTGTTCCAGTTGCTAGTTGTGTGAGTCCATTACCTGACCTTTGCTTCTTTTTTTGAGTTTGACCCTTTGCTGCCTGCCCTGACCTTATGCTTCGTTTGACTATGATTATTGGACTTACCTTTTTTGTACCACATATTTGGAATCTGTGCCTGATTCTTCTCCTGAGTACGCTATCCCAAGATGTGCGCCCCTGCTATTGTGCTCTGCATATCCAATTACTGACATAACAACTGAGCCAGTATAAAGCATTAAAGGAGAACTATGGGGTTAAGGCTTTTTCCCATAGTTCTCCTTAGGGTAACGGGAGGACACAAACTAGCGGCGTCTCAGTATACCGCGAGCTACAGCTCACGGTATACTGAGACGCTGCAGTATACCGCCGCAGTATGAGATGCTGAAGCGGATCCCGACAATTATGTCTGGATCCGCCCAGCTGCGTGACTGGCCTCTGCCTATCTAGAGGCAGAGCCAGCTGCACCCGTCCGTTCCGCCAGTCAGCGCTGGCGGATCGGAGCGGGGAGGGAGGAGTCCAGCCTCGAGAGGTGAGCGAACGCCGGTATGTGTTCGCTCACCTCCCGATCTACTAAGCCGACCTGTGACAGTCTCATTGTCACAGGTCGGCTAGAACTATGAGGTGAGTGAAAAACACTCACCTCATAGTTCTCCTTTAACCCAACAAACAACTGTGCTGACACAGTCTGTACAACACCTACAAGTTTCACAAGCAAAATTACAAGACAATCAAGTAAGATTGGACAAGTTGGTTAATGCACCTCCATCTGCTCCTGTGCCCAAGGCAACTGTGATGCATCCAGAGAGAAGTGCTGCTGCTCCTGAACCTAAAGTTGCATTACCTGATAAATTCAATGGAGATTGCACAGCCTATCGTACATTTATTGCATCATATCAGATACTTTTTTCCTTACAACCTCAAACCTATGCAACAGATTTTGTTATGATCCAGACTGTGATATCCTTACTGACTGGTGAACCACGGACCTGGGCACATAATTTATTACATATTCATAGCCCTATATTGAATTCCTGGACTTCCTTCATGCAAGCCATGGATGTGCTTTATGAAGACCCACATAAAGTAGCTTCTGCCACAGCTTCACTCCGAGCCCTCAGACAAAGAAGACATTTTGAGGAATATGTTACAGAATTCTGTCATATAGCAATCGAATCCAATTGGAATGAGCCAGCTCTGCTAGATCAGTTTCGCTTGGGACTTTCTCAAGCCCTTAAGGATGAGTTGGCCAGAGTGGGTGTTCCATCTACACTTGAAAGCACTGTCTTCCTGTGTATACAAATTGATCACATATTACGAGAGAAGAGACAAGATCGAGCCAATACTTATATTATACCTGAGAGGAGCAATACATTTTCAACACCTTTCAGTTCTGCCATATACTCCAAAGCTACCACATATGAACCAATGCAGATTGGTGTAGCCCGAGGACCTCTCTCTGAAGATGAGAAATCTCATCGTAGGTCTAAGGGACTATGCTTATATTGTGGAAACTAGAAAAAAGTGGTACATGCATGAATCCATAACCAGCCTTTATAGCAGGGAGCACAATGGGAAGGCTTACAACAATACAAAACACAAAAATTCCCCAGCCCCAACCTGCCAGCCAGCCTGCAACCAAACAAGTAGCCCTGTCAACAGTATGCGTTAAAATCAGAGGTTTTAGTTGCACAAACTTTTGGCCAAAAATATGTAGAAGCCACACTGCCGCGCCAAGGCACCTCTGCAAAGTGTGGTCCTAACTCTATGTATCTGAGTCTCCAAGTGTGAGCATATTAATGAAGTCGATAGATTGCATGCAGGTGTACCTGGAGGTAGCCTACTCCTCCTAATAAGGTGCAGGGACGCACTGGGGGCCCAGCAACCAAAAATGCACGCTGGGACCCCAGTGCATCCCCCTAACCAAAAATAGTCAAACTAGAAAAAAGTGGTACATGCATGAATCCATAACCAGCCTTTATAGCAGGGAGCACAATGGGAAGGCTTACAACAATACAAAACACAAAAATTCCCCAGCCCCAACCTGCCAGCCAGCCTGCAACCAAACAAGTAGCAACAGATTTTGTTATGATCCGGACTGTGATATCCTTACTGACTGGTGAACCACGGACCTGGGCACATAATTTATTACATATTCATAGCCCTATATTGAATTCCTGGACTTCCTTCATGCAAGCCATGGATGCGCTTTATGAAGACCCACATAAAGTAGCTTCTGCCGCAGCTTCACTCCGAGCCCTCAGACAAAGAAGACATTTTGAGGAATATGTTACAGAATTCTGTCATATAGCAATCGAATCCAATTGGAATGAGCCAGCTCTGCTAGATCAGTTTCGCTTGGGACTTTCTCAAGCCCTTAAGGATGAGTTGGCCAGAGTGGGTGTTCCATCTACACTTGAAAGCACTGTCTTCCTGTGTATACAAATTGATCACATATTACGAGAGAAGAGACAAGATCGAGCCAATACTTATATTATACCTGAGAGGAGCAATACATTTTCAACACCTTTCAGTTCTGCCATATACTCCAAAGCTACCACATATGAACCAATGCAGATTGGTGTAGCCCGAGGACCTCTCTCTGAAGATGAGAAATCTCATCGTAGGTCTAAGGGACTATGCTTATATTGTGGAAAGCCTGGACAACAAGTGAGAGAATGTAAAGCTAGACAAAGTCGTAGTGGAAATAAGCAATCTACCTTCACCTCGCAACAATTGCTTCATACCATGTCCTCTCACCTAATCATATCTCTCTCTCTACAGTGGAATAAGAAACCTGTGAATCTCCATGCAATTATCAATTCTGGAGCAAGTGGTTGCTTTATGGATACCACATTAGCTAAAGCTTTATCAGTGCCTACTACCAATAAAAAAAGTACCTACCCAAATACAGTTAATAGATGGAACTCCTTTGAAATCTAGTCCTATTACCACAGAAAACATTTCTCTAGAAATGACTCTGGGATCATGCCATAAAGCAGGGGTGCCCATAAGGTCGATCGCAATCTACCAGTCAATCGCGTGGCCGAGCGGCAGAGGATCGGTACATATCAGTGATATGTACCGGTCCTCTGTGCAGGACAAACACTGGAACGATCAGCTGATCACTCCAGTGTTTGTAAATAACTGGGGACACATAATACTATGTGTCCCCAGTTATGAATGAACAGGATGTGATTTACATCACTTCCTGTTCATTCATGAGTTTCTCAATGGGGAGAAGCACTCTGTACAGAGGCTCCTCCCCATTCAGAAACTGCCTGATAGTAAAAGATTTTCTGAATGAATGGGAAGCCTCTGTACTTTCCATTCATTTAGAACAGAGGCTGCAGAAAAATGGATTGAGGACTTTGTGTCCTCAATTTCTTTTTCTATTTTAAAAGGGAAATATAATCAGATAAATACATATTTAATAAAGGGAAAAAAATTAATAAAGTGATACAAAAGTTAAAAAATTAGAGGTGCACCAAAAAGGAAATTTCAAAACCGAAATGAAAAATAAAATGTCAGGCCAAAACAGAAACCAAAAATGTTTTTTTTTCTAACCTTATTATTTTTTGAAGCAGCCGTCTGAGGGCGTGTGGGTGTGTTAGATGCCGCAGATGGAAAGGGGCAGGACAACTCTCCCCGTGTGCAACGTCGGCCACACAAGCACCACGGGAGGACAAGACGCTGGGGCCTCTAGGACGCACTGGAATGTAAGACGGCCGACTCCCTGCATTCAGGGGCAGGAGTGGGTGTAGGGTTGTATTGAAGTCAATGGTACCACAGGCATGCCCCCTGCCCACAGTGCGATCGCCCACACCCGGAACGCAGGCACATTAGTGCCTGCATTCCGGTCCAGTGCGATCTGTAAAAATAGTGCTCGCTCTCCAGACTAAAAATTGTGGCGCCCCTGCCATAGAGAGTCAGCCTGGCAAACTGGTGTATTAAAGTTTCCTTCTACACATTGTCTGTCTTCTTGTCTAATACCTCAGACTATGAATCTGACATTAGAACCTACTACTAATGTTAACAATACGTCCAAGATTCCTGTACACTACTTGGCCTTTGCTGATGTTTTTGAGAAGAAAGGGGCTGATACTCTCCCTCCTCACCGAGATTATGATTGCCCTATTGATTTGTTACCAGGGACTCACCCTATGGCAGGATATACCCTCTTTCTGAGCCTGAATTGCAAGTATTAAAAGAGTACATTGATGAGAATTTAAAAAAAGGGTTTTATAAGAACATCTACCTTCCTGCCAGAGCTGGGATTTATTTTGTAGGAAAGAAAGATGGAGGCCTCCGTCCATGTGTGGATTACCGAGCATTGAATGCTGTTACCATTAAAAATAAATATCCACTACCTCTAATCCCTGAATTAATGGACAGATTGTGTTCTTCTACTATTTTCAGTAAGATTGATCTACGTGGAGCTTATAACTTAGTGAGGATTAAAAATGGAGATGTGTGGAAAACTGCATTTCATCTTGTTACGGACATTATGAATGCCACATGGATTATGTAATGCTCCTGCAACATTTCAAAGGTTTGTCAATAATGTTGTGCAGGATATTCTTTATACCTATGTAATAGTGTACCTGGATGATATATTGATATATTCTATCACAGAGAAAGAACAAATTGGGCATGTTAAGACTGTATGGTCTTTTCTAAGGACTAATCACTTGTATGCAAAACTAGAAAAATGTGCTTTCAATGTGAAAATTGTAGATTTTCTGGGGTTATGTTATTGCACTTGGTTGCATAGAAATAGACACTTCCAAGATTCAAGCCATATTGTCCTGGCCAGTACCTTCAAACAAGAAAGGGGTACAATGCTTTATTGGCTTTTGTAATTTCTATAGGAGATTCATATGTAATTTCTCAAAAGTTGTTCAGCCAATCACAGCACTTACAAGACAAAAAGTAAAATTTAAATGTACTGAACAAGCTCAAAGAGCCTTTAATGAGTTATAGGTGCTATTTATTTCTGCACCTATCCTGATTTTACCTGTGCCCAACAAACCATACTATGTTGAAGTAGATGCATCGGGTACAGCTGCAGGTGCTGTACTATCACAGAGATCCGGTGAAAAAGAACTTCTACATCCAGTGGCCTTCTTTTCACGCTCCTTTACTCCGGCTGAGAGAAATTATGACGTTGGAGAAAGAGAAACTTGGTTTAGAAGAATGGAGACACTAGCACACCCATCACTGTTTATACAGACCATCGCAATCTTGAATACTTACAGATAACTAAAAGATTAAAACCACGTCAAGCTCGATGGGCTCTTTTCTTCAGGGCCATCAATCACTGATAACACTAAACTGATGAGCGGTAACAGCTTTTAAAGCGTCGCCTATTGCCAATTTTGGGTATTATCGTTTTTTGAGGTTGCGCGCGCGCACACAATTTTAAGGCTTGACATGTTTGGTGTCTTTTTACCCGACGTGACCCCGTCTTTTATATTTTACCAAAAAATTGGGTAATAATAAATGTTTTATCATTTAATATAGGGGAAACTGTTAAAAACCCCAGTGGTGAATAAATACCACCAAAAGAATGCTCTATCTGTCCCCAAAAAAGGGTATAAAATTCATTTCAGTACAGCGTTGCATGACGGAATAAATGTCAGTCAAAGTACCGCAGCGCTGAATACTGAAAAATGGCCTGGATGGGAAATGGGTTTAACACCGCGGATGTCAACTGTGGAGGAAATCTGTGCCAACTGCGCATGCGCCAAAGATGCGTCAGTGCACCAACCCGCGCATGCACAGAAGACCTGATGGAAAAAGCCAGGAAAATGCCCAGGAGGCGCACAGGAAGTGACCTCAACCTGATGGAAAAAGGCAGGAAAATGCCCAGGAGGCGTACAGGAAGTGACCTCAAACTTCAATCATCACTTCCCTATATACCGTATTTTGCGGTCCATAAGACGCACCGGACCATAGGACGCAGGGAGGTCCGGCGCGTCTTATGTAGCACTCGACAGACTGTAGCTTCTGACACAGCTTCTATGACAGAAGCTGTGACAGAAGCTGCAGTTAGTGACCGCTGAGACAGGTGGCGCTGTGATTACAGCGCCACGGTCTCAGTGATCACACAGAGCAGACGAAGAACGTCCGTACTTCGTCTGCTCTATGGTGATCTCCATCGTCGCCGCTGCTCGGTTTTAATACGAGTGATCTCGTTAGATCACTCGTATTAAACGAGCAGTAGCTCCTACTGCTGAATACGATCGCCGCCGCCGCTGCTCGGCTTTAATGCGAGTGATCTCATTAGATCACTCGTATTAAACGAGCAGTGGCTCCTACTATTCGCCCGCCGCCCGAAACTGCATGACTCGGGCGTCGGGATTCGCTCCATAAGACGCAGGCACATTTTCCCCCTCCTTTTGGGGGGAAAAAAGTGCGTCCTATGGAGCGAAAAATACGGTAAGCCCAGCCCAGACACTGCCAAATTGCTGGATTATCTTCAGTCCCCCCTTGTTCCTGTGCTAGTGTGTAATCTGTCTGAACTTGTTGTGACCTGGAAACCTATTTGACTACTCTTGATTGCTGCCTGCCATTGACCTCGGATTTGTACCTTGACCATTCTACTTCTTTGCCCCTTTTGTACCCAGCTGCCAGATTGGAACCAACCCCGGCTTGGATCTCGACCATTCTTCTAAATAACCCTTGTGTACTTCGTTGCCAGAGTGGACTTGACCTCGGCTCGGATCTCGGACTAAGGCTTGCACGGTGCTCAGCACCACTGGCACCCGTGCCACTCGGTGTCCACCAAGTCTCTGTCTCCATCTCCAGAGACTTCAAGGACCCGAGGTGCAAGGGAGGCCTCCCCACTACTTCGGTCTCACCTCAGGTATGTGACTCCCGTGACAGACAGCCATAATTGCCCTCAAGGTCTTCTTGTGCCTTTGCCTGTTCCTTCCAGGCCCTGGACTGAAATTTCAATGGATTGCATTGTTGAATTACATAGTTACATAGTTACATATTATTTGGGGCTGAATAAAGACATACGTCCATCAAGTCCAACCCATATAGGTCCACGCATCATCTCATTCTTAGGAATATTTGTATGCCTGAATATTACGGTCCCTCAGGAAATCATCCAAAAGTTTCTTGAACAATTCTACACTTTTAGCTGAAATCACTGCTGGTGGCAGTGAGTTCCAGACCCTAACCGCTCTTACTGTGAAGAACCCCCTTCGCCCCTTGTGCTTGAATTTTTTTCCCACCAACTTTAGGTGGTGGCCTCTAGTCTTTGTAATTGAGTTAATCTTAAAGAGTTTATTGCCAATGTTGCTGTCACCATTGAACATCTTGAAAATCCTATCCCCCTTAATCTCCTTACTTCCAGCGTGAACATGTTTAAGTTCAGTAGCCTTGTCTCATAGCTCTGGTCCTCCATTCCCCTAATTAGTTTGGTTGCCCTCCGCTGGACTCTCTCCAGTTCAAGGACATCCCTTCTCAGTACCGGCGACCAAAACTGGACCGCGTACTCCAGGTGTGGCCGAACCAACGATCTATATAGTGGCCCAATTATAGACTTGTCTCTGCAATACATCCCCTTCTTAATACTGGACAAGACCCTGCTAGCTTTGCTTACCGCAGTCTGGCACTGCAAGCTACCATTCGGTTTGTGGTCTACAATGACCCCCAAATCTTTTTCTATTTCTGACTTCCCTAGCGGCATACCCATGATGGTATAGCCCATTTGTTTATTTTTATTTGCAAAGTGCATTACTTTGCATTTATCGACATTAAACCTCATCTGCCATATTAATGCCCACTCCCCTATTTTATCCAGGTCCTCCTGTAATGTTATATTGTCACGATCCGTTTCTAATACCCTCCCTATTTTTGTATCATCTGCAAACAAAGAAACATGGCTATTTACTCCCTCCCCGATATCCTTAATAAATAGGTTGACCAGTATGGGACCCATACTCATGCCCAGATTATGCGGACAGACACCCTGGCCCCCAGTACCAAACAGATGATCACGTATAGGTTGTCCACTTCATTCCTAAAACTGAAATGTCCTACCCGAAAATTAGGACCAAGATATGTGGGACCCTTTGCTATTGAACGTGTCATCTCTCCCACTGCAATAAAACTGAGTCTGCCTGATTCCTATAGAGTCCATCCTGTCTGTCATACATCCCTGTTGAAGCCTTCTGTCCCAGATTCTTGGCCCTCTCGTTCCTTAACTAATACCGATCCTATTATTGTAAAGGGAGAGGAGGAATATGAGGTTGAGAACATCTTGGATTCTAGATCACGCCATGGTCATCTAGAATATTTGATTTATTTGCAAAGGTTATAGTGTAGAGCAGGGCTCAAAATTTCAGGCCCTGAGCTACTAGCCAGGCCTTAAGAGTTACTCGCCAACAGTTGCCCCACCTAACCCCTACCCTGCCCCGGCCTTAACTCCGCCAGGTCAGCAGTGTGACGCAAAGTACAGAGGTTAGTAGTACAGAGGTCGGTAGTACAGAGGTCAGTCATTTAACGCACAGTACAGAGGTCAGTCATTTAACGCACAGTACAGAGGTCAGTCATTTAACGCACAGAGGTCAGCAGTGTAAGGCAGAAAGAACAGGACTTACAGTGCACATAGGTGGTGGTGCCGGTTCTGGGGGGGTACAGAGACGTATTCTTCCGGTCCCGCGATGCAAAAACTTCCAGCCGGCCAATAGCAGCTGCAGTCTTCCTCCCAACCTATGGCAGATCAGGTGGGCGGAGGAAGCTGCAGGTGGCCAGAGTGAAGGGAAGGCCGACAAACTGATTCTTCTCCTCAGCCGCTATGTAGCTGCAGCGGCCGAGGAGAAGAAAAATCAGTGCAGCTGTCTTCCCTGCACTCCGGCCACAGAAGACAACTGAAGCGCTCGATCGCCGCTGCAGAAGCGGCGGTAGTTTCACCCCCACTGGTCCTGCCGGCGGCACCCCCTCCCCAGATGAATTTCCACTCACCAATTGTGAGGGGGCGAGTGGAAATTCTGAACCCTGATGTAGAGGATCGTTCCAGGGTTCCTGCCTCAGTTGTGTACGCTCCGGCACTTGTGCGCTCTTTCCATAGATGTAATCCTGGCCCTCCTGTCCTTTTGCACTCCCTGAGGGCACTGTCACAATTCTCAACTTACCTGTATCAATCGCGGGGGTCCTCGCACTCACAGCATGTCGGTAATTGGCACTCTTGTCAGTGACTTGTGCCATATAACTTCCCCACGTGAAAATAGTGAGGCCTCTTGCACATGTTTAATGGCATCCTTACATCAAAATGGCAGCACTGGAGTGCTTCCTGTTATAGACAGGAATTGCATCCCTTCTGCCTCACCTCCTGACATCACTTCCTGTTTGATCACTATGAACCTGCAAGGTTCCAGAGAGAGAGTGCTCAGTTGTTTCAGAGCTATCCACAGTGTGTTCCGGTTGCTAGTTGTGCGAGTCCATTACCTGACCTTTGCTTCTTTTTTTGAGTTTGACCCTTTGCTGCCTGCCCTGACCTTATGCTTCGTTTGACTATGATTATTGGACTTACCTTTTTTGTACCACGTATTTGGAATCTGTGCCTGATTCTTCTCCTGAGTACGCTATCCCAAGGTGTGTGCCCCTGCTATTGGGCTCTGCATATCCAGTTACTGACACGTAGACCCAAACGAGCACTTAAGCCTTGCAGTGCTGGGGTAGCCCAACTGCAAGGGATAATAACAATTTTCCCTGGAGTTCTTCTTGATAAACTTCTGTCAGTTTTTTTTCAATTTTGTCATCTGTGCACCTTTGGGGAGATTTCCATTCATTTTTGTTTTAGCTATTGGAAAACTAGTAACTAGCAGGAGGAGACAAGTGTTAGGTGCAAAATTGTGCAAAAAGCATGGTTAACGCATTTTTTTGGTCACTCCTATCAAAGTCTTTTCTGCCAAAAATTAAAGCCACATAAACTGCTCAGAAAACTGCACTGGAGTATGACATTTCCTAAAACTGATTTGAACACCTATACCTTTTTGGGTACAGTCTTGATCGTTACACATGTGTGGAAAAAGGTCTGTCTAACCACTGTGGAGAAATCCAGCATACAGCTTAACATAACTAAAAAAAAACACACCTTTAAAACTCAAATAAACATGCACTTCTTAGCGTAATCTTCTAACCTCCCTGATTCGCTGCTCCACCACTTTGCAGTACATGGAGACCGACTGCCCTTTGTTACTCACACAACACATGCAATGATATCCTGTAGCCAGCTCCTGATAAAACAATCCTTTATAAATTGTGCAATACTCCTGATGCCTACAATTACCCAAATGAAGGCTGCACTTGTCGTGCACTCAGGAAGTCCCTCCAAAAAAGATGCATATATTCCATTAAGCGGGAAAACAAACTTTACACCAGAGATTGTTGATCCAGGGAATATCTGATTGCCTTAGGGGATCAGGAAGGATTTTCCCCCTGTTGGAGCCAATTTAATCATGCTTAATAAGGGTTTTGGTCAGGACCATCTGTGGGGAAACTGTGGGCATTAGACATGTGCACGAAATAGAAATGTATTAAGGATGAAACAAATGAAAGCTAAAAATATTTTTACTAGTTTCGTCAAATGAAATACATTTTTATGCTGTTTCGGATTCGGAGGCAACGCATGCATGCGCAGAACGTGACTGCGGCCAATATGGCCGACACGTGCTCTGCAAACAAATTTATATAGGCCCGAATATATTTTTCGTATATACGGGCATCTAATAAATTTGTTATTTCGGATTCGAACCACCAAATCAACTGAATTTCGTTGATTTGCAGGTTCCTCCAAATCCAAATGCACTTGTCTAGTGGTTGTATATGTATAGTAGTATATGTATAGTACATGTATAGTATAGTTTATGGAGGATTTCTATTTATTGTTCTTGTTATTGTCTATTTGTTGAACTCGGTGGACTTGTGTCTTTTTTCATCCTAACTCTTTAAGTATTTACATTAACAACCCTTAATCGTGCGCTTTTGTCAAAAAAGGCTAAATAAAACCTACATAAAAATAAATGTTGGGGAAAATTCCTGCTAGACCTAAAGAATATCAGCTAGGCCACATGCTTCCACATTCCATTTTCTCTTACTGCAGAAATCCATTAGGCCGGTCCTAGTCATCTAAATGACCATGAGCCTAGCCTAAATAGAATGGCTGGTGTGTGGCTGTACAGGAGCTCATAACTGTGTAAGATGTCTAAATTCTTGTTCAATACATATGCCACTGGTAAAACTATATCTACCAATAGTATCCTAAAACCCAGATAGCAAGGATAACTTGCTACAAACTTGTGGCGGGGTGAAATTGTAATTTTGTTAACTTGCTGCACATATTCCTGGCAAGTTGTAGACTTGCAGAAAACTCGCAGCACAACTTCTAGTTGACACTTTTTGAATTTGTAGCAAATTTGCTTGGCAAGTCTACAGCAAGAGTCCTGCAGGTCTTAGCAAGAGCTCTGCAAGCTCGCTGGTCTGGAGACTTGCACTGCAGACTTGATGTAATTGTGCAACAAAATTGTGAAGCTTGGCAAGTCTGCAATAGTTTAGCAAGTCATTTTCAAACTTGCAGCACAATTTCTTGCTATCTGGGAACTCTATAGTAACTTTGGATGAATAACATGACTGAGGAGGTTTGTGTATCCTTGATCTTCAGCAATACACATAAGAAGATTGTTCTCCTATTAGTGACTGACTGGGAGTCACACTAATTTGGCCACATGCATTACTGATAGGGTTGCACAGATACCAAGTACAGTACTCGATACAAGTACGAGTACATGTACCGATACTTTTGAGCTCCAAGACTAGACTAGAGAAAAATTCAAAAATTAGGAGGCAGCTGTCATTTGTAAGGAGCACACAGAGCTCCTGTGATTTGTACATCTCTGTTTTAATGTATGATTTTGTTTAAATAAATATAAATAAAGGGATGCACAGATACCAGTTTTGCGAGTACGAGTACTGGTACTTGCCTAGTACTTACAAGTACGAGTACTGATAAATTTTTGTTTATTGTCATGTTACAGTTTTTCAAAAATAATACAGACTAATTATTTCAGGACAGTGGTGGAGTGCCAGAGCCAGGTCCCAGCTGCAACCACTGCAACCCTGGTAGTTCTCATGAAAATGCCAAGTATCTGTACTGGTACTCGAAAAGTATCTGTGCATCCCTACTGACATTAAGCCTAACAAATAATCAGATATGTATCGTTTAGCCATTTGTCATGTATTCTGAATACAAAAGGAACTGTCTTTATCCATTAGCATTAGCTGTTCAGAAGGGGTAAAAATACAACCTTGGACTTTGTGCCATGTCAACAAAGGAAATTACAGATTCATCAGCTATTTTTCAGAACAAGGATTGTTTATATGGGAAAAAAGGTGAGCTCATAATTAGAAACAGACAATTCTTTTGGAAAGGATTGCCAAGATTCACAATTTGCCAGCTAAGCGTTTCTCAATTCACTCAAATGCTCGACAATCTAGTAGCGTAAAGTTTCTCACAATTGTACATTTATTCATTTTACAATATCCTATTCATTGACTTTGAAAAAAATCTCCAGTAAGCTTTTATACTGTTGAGTTATTTTAATTTCATTTTTCAACATGAACAGATGGTTAAAACACAGATCCCAGCATTTATATGGCTTTGCAGACAACAAGTATAATGATAAACATCTAGCCTATTTGTGTGCAGCTACTGTATGTCCATTATTTGTACACATTGCCACTTTGGGGGAGCTACATGTTAGTTGCTAAATTTGTCATGTGTATGCTAAGCCAAAAACATTTTTTTCCTAGTTTTGGAAAAAGTGGGGAAGAATAAGAACTCCTGTTGGTTTTTTTCAGCTATCCGGGGCTCTGTTGGAGTGATTTCTCAGTCCAGCTAAAACAGTTTTACCAGACAGGAAGGGAATGAAAGTTTGCATAACCTTACAGGCAGTGGCGTAACCAGAGTTACGCCACCAGAGTTACCAGTTATACAGTAAAGTGCACACGAAATGGGCTTTGAACAGTGGTACAGTAGAAAGGCATCATGGTCTGCCCCCATGTTATTCTAAGAACACATTTTTTATTTCAGTGTGTTATGCTGTGAGGGTTCCCCTCACTTGCTAACTGGTAAATTCTTTCAGGAGGACAGGAAATGAGGGTACATTTAATGGAGCCCTACACAGCAGTAAAAAGCCTTATAGAGAAACTAATCCTTCCCTTAGTTCCCTACTCTACTAAAACTAAGGAAAATCTTTTGGCTAGACCTACACTTTAACATTACATGAGCAAAGCTTTTTACAAGTTTCTGGAAATAACTTAAATAATATATTATTGAGAACAAAATGTCAGCCCTCTCTGCCCTTTGGGGGTCCACTCTATGCTTCTGGTGGTCAGGGTGGTTGCTACAGAAGTATAATACAAATAGATCCATGCAGTAACATTGATATCATAAGGGAGGGAGGGGGGCATGAGGAGGGGGAAAAGGTTAGGTTGGGTGCTGCGATAGGAAGGGAGGACGGGGAGTGGAGGCCGGATATGGGCAAGTAGTGTAGACATGGACAAAAGGAATGTGAAGCAGCCTAAGTGTATTGTGGGTGGAGAGTTAAAGCCTATTTTTTAAAGAGGTGGAATCCGAGTGACATATCTAAATATATCTGGGTGCAAAATCGTTCTAATGCATCATTGTCAAAAGCTCGGATTTCCGAGGGGCGTGGTTTACCAATGGCTGCGTGAAAATGTGTCTTCTTGGAGCTAGGCATCCACCGGCGATGGCCTGCAGCACAGCTGATATTAATTCTCCCCTCTTCTTATGTCACGGGCACAGCAGACAGACGACCATCTGGAGCTCCCGACAGTCTGACTTTACAACTCTTTTGTCCACGCCGGCACCTTGGGACATGCTGGAGGCACGGCCTCATGGCAACCACACGCTCTGCAACAGCAGCCCCCACTCCCTCCAAGGCTAAGGGGAAGTCAGCGAAGCCTCCTTTAGAAGCGGAGAGCGATCAGCCGCCATCACCGATTCTCCTGCCAGGCGGCTCTGGTGCCCATCCGGAAGCTGTGGTAGGTGTGGAAGGGGACTGAAGAGACATCCTCCCGCGCCTCTCTAAAAAAAGAAACATAGATGACATGGCCACGATGATTGTCAGGGCCCTCAGACAGGAGGTTCAGGACATCAAGATGCGAGTGACGACTCTCAACGGCCGCGTCGCCTCTGTGGAAGAAAACACTGACCGTGTCACGGCGGATGTCAGCCCTGGAGTCAGCTCACTCAGACATGGGAAACCAGCTCACCACAGCCTTCCTCCGGTTGGATGATGGAGAAAACCGTAATGGACGCAACAATCTACGTCTGCGGGGCATTCCTGAGGCTACGGCCGGTCAAGACCTGCGCTCTACAATACTGGCAATTCTTAATCATTACTTGGATAAACCTCCTGAGTCAGCCATGGAACTGGATCGTGTACACCGTGTTTCGGGGACCCGTCCCTCTACCTCTACTACCATCTCACCCCGAGATGTGCTATGTTGAGTCCATTTCTACTCAATTAGGAGGAGATTCTGCGTCAGGCCTGGCATAAGGGGCCTATGAACTTTGACGGAGCTCATTCAAATTATACCTGACCTTTCCAGACACACCCTCCGTATGAGAAGATCCCTGTGGCCTCTACTGGAGATCATCCGCTCCTCGTACAGGTGGGGACACTCCTTCCACCTTATCGTGAGGAAGGGCGACTCATCATTCTACCTACATCACCCGAGGCAAATACCTGATGTGTTTGCCTTTCTGGGGGCAGCGCCAATCCCGATTCCGAATTGGTTGGACTTTTCCGATGATCGTCTACCTTCGGCCCTAATCCGCCTGGGGCCTCCAGACCAGGGGGATCCTGAAATCGTGCCCGCCAACGCAATGCTCCTGGCCCTTCGTATGCCTGGAGGGAAGCCTGATGGTCCCTTTGCATGATGTCTAAGTCGTTGCTACAGGTCGTACTGTTGACTGCCTCATTTTGCTGATGTCTCATGTTGTCTGTGCATATTAAGTTGATATGTCATTTTGATGAGATTGGCTCTCCTCCGGTGCACTTTTGGACCTATTTTTGGTCCTTTTGGGTCACGAAGGGGGCCTCTCCCCTATCTTGCAGATACTTATTGCAGACAACAGGGAGCTGCAGGGATGACGTGGGAGGTGGGGGTGAAGTGTTGGAGCGACTCACATATGCTGGGTTGCCTGGCGTCATCCTCTCCCCTCACGATTACCATAGGCTTTAGTTCGAGGAGAATACCCTACTGTGATTTTAAAAATGCTGTTAGGCTGAAGAGCCGTGTTGATGCATCTCCTATACTGCTATTGTTTTTCCCACCTTTCAATACCATCTATACCCCCCATAGGCTGCACGCTCACATTCTAGTAGCAGGGCCACCGTCAGGGGGGGTACGGCCGATAGTCAAGTAAGGGGCCTGCCTGAGGGGCCCGGGAACCTTACATAAGTATCGGCCGACCGTACAGGTGACCGGCAGGAGGGGGAGGCGGCCGGGGCCCCCGCAGGACTGGAGGAAGCCGGGGCCCGCACACTCAAGATCCTCACCTGGGGTGCTCTGTGCGGGCCTCCGCTGTCCCCCTGCAACTGTCCCCCCGATGTCCCCCTGTGACTGACTGCCCATTAGGTTTTCAAAGATGGCCACCGTGAGCAGCGGCGGCCATCTTTAAACCTGGCAAGTGCCCACATCTCATTTAATATATTGCCGAAACGGCAATGTATTAAATGAAAATCATTCCCTGGTGGTCAAGTGGGGAATCAGTATGAACTGCATCTCTTGTTGATGCAGATCATACTGATCGCTCCCTCGTGGTGCCGCCATTGACCAGCAGGGATCGATTAGTATGGTCTGCATCAGCCTGAGATGTAAACTTCCTTGAGACGTTTAAGATTTTATTTCCTAATTTACTGTATACGCCTCTAAATGTAATTACACTGATAATGAACTACACATGTTCTTGGAGAGTATTTTCCTCCTACCCTTAAAACAGATAAAATAATGCCGGATTCCCATCAATTTTCTGTGATCTTGAAGTGGCTGTTAGCCACAGTTCCTAATAAGAAAGCCCCTACAATGGACGGCCTACCCACTGAAATCTATAGGATAGGAGATATATGTCTTGTCCATATGTCTTGCTCCTGGCCAGCACTCTTAGACACCTTCAATGAGGTCTTCCAGTCTGAGTCTTTGCTCCCCTTCATGTATGAGGCTACCATTGCAGTAATTCATAAAAAAGATAAAGACTAAAAGATTGAACAAAATCATTACATCTAGTACAGTACATCCTGGTCAAATACCTGATGCAAGCTGCCCCTTTCAGTGGTAGGCCACATTACCCTGCTCAAAAGATTTTGGATGCCCCAATTGTATTTTTTTTTTGCACATTTTGCCATGTTAGATTCCTTTCAAATAGTTGGACTCCAAGCACATAAATGGTCTTTCGGTTATATTTTATTGCAGCACAGCTACCGCATGTAGCTGGCTTGGAATGATATGATTCCTCTTCATCTTCCTGCAAAATGCTGCTCTAATATTGTATGCTTTGGAGACCCCTAAATATTTGAAATGTCAATTCAATTTGCCTGCCTTACAACTGATAGGGAAAAACATGGGCGGCTGCAAACAGCAGGGATCTCAAGTCTCCCTGATGTTCAGGGAGTCTCCCTCTATTAGATAGCGGCTCCCTGATGTCCGCGAGAGAGGCATTTTCTCCCTGAAAGGTTTACTCTGAGTAAACCTTTCCGGTAAGAAATTAGTGGGTAAAGTTTCAGAGTGAGGCTTGCCTCCTGGAGGAAGGTCATGTGATCTCTAGGGTAGCCTCAGAACGAGGCTTGGCTCTCAGAAGGAAGAAGCTACTTGCTGCACAGAGAGGGCGGACATAGAATACTATTGAGAGCAGGTACAGTCACTGAGATCTACTGCTGCAGGGTTGAGAGAGTGCTGTTAACCCTTTGTGGATAATATAGAATCAATTATATGTCCTGGTTGTCTAGTTATAGAGAACATTTATTTCATTTGCTGCCCATAGAACTAGTCAACTGTGTATCAGGGACTAGTAATAATAACTCAGCGTTATTTTAAAAAGGTCTCGGGCTGTCTAATAAATTGTGACCTTTACATTGACAGATACTTGAACATCAATTCACAAATCTGATTTGATATATATATATATATATATTTATATATATATAAATTAGTATTATCATTATTATTTATTTTATATTCTGACGACTGCCGCTGTAAAAAAAAAGAAAAAAAGAAAGGGCATCTTCCTGAAATGAGAAGGGAACCTCCCTGAAATAAGGTTTTGCAGGTTGGGATGTCTGAAACAGTCTCTTGGAGATTGTTGCATTTACCAACTATACACCTATCTTGTCCGAAGAGTTTCTCCCCAAGATGAACAAATTGAAGGGCTTTGGGAGGTGAGAACACGATGGTATACAAACAGATTCCCATATCTGTGCGCAAGGTAGTTTTAAGACTATTAAACAACTTCAGTTGGATTTCGATCGGAAAAGGTTTTACCAATATATACAGCTTAGACATGTTTTTTAGCTGCAACACAGTGCTTTGTCTGTCACTTTTTCTTCTGCTCCTTTGATCGATATACTGCTTAAAGCTGTCAACTAAGGTCTTATCTCATAAGCATACTCTCTATTGCCCGCAGGTTGTTGGTCATTTCCACCTTTGTAAGTGATTTTGAGTTTTTGGTGGTAATGTAGAGGTGCAGGGGGGATGTACATGTGTGTGCATTCTCAGGAGTCACAGGGCTGTTTTTCATACTTTATTTTATAGATTCTTTTACAGGCCAGAGGCCTAAAAATTCAAAATTCCCTCCACAAGATCTTCAATCCGTCTCTCATAGGGTCGGGTTGTTATCTCTAAACTGCAATCAGCTGTCCCCCCTCCCCTCTGAGCGAGCAGAGATGAGTCATAGCTGAGTCTGTGCTCTGTGTTGAGGTGCCCATGCGATGGTTATAAGGTAATCGATAATTGGCAGGTGTATGGGCAGCGTGCGACCTCTTCTACTGTAAGGTCGCACAACATTCGTCTTCTGAGCACGCTGGAAAACCTGCCGAAAATCTACGATTTTTGGCAGGTTTCCAGCGTGCTTGGAAGACGAATGTTGTGCGACCTTACAGTAGAAGAGGTCGCATGCTGCCCATACACCTGCCAATTATCGTACGATCGCGGGATCACCCGCGATTATCGTACGATAATCGGCAGGTGTATGGGCACCTTAAGGGAGATCTCTCTGTCATTGTGCTCTCTGTCTGTGTGTTTGAATATCATGCACTTGTCCTGTTCTGGAGACTTCTCTCTGTGTCCTGTGTCTCTGGGATCTCTCCCCTTTATCCTGGGTCACATTTACTCTCTGCTGCCCCTAGTCCAGGTTCCTCAATGTCTCCCCCACTATTCTACTCATTTACAGATATGACTGTTAGAACAGATAAAAAGACATTGGGGGTAATTGCTCAAAACTGGAGCAAACAGTATCTGGAGCTGTTGCCCATGGCAACCAATCAGCTTCTCTCTTCAGTTTGCTCAGGTAAGATTTGAAACTGAGCCAAAGAAGCGGATTGGCTGCAGTGCAAATCGCCTCCAGATTTGCCTGCTCTAGTTTCGATAGATCCCCCACTGTGCGGGGTCACCGGGGATGTGTGAGGTCACTGGAAATTGTTTTGTGTCATCGGGGATGTGCTGGGTCACCGGAGATTTATGGTGTCACCAGAGATTGGTGTCACTGCAGATGTGCGGGGTCACCGTTGATTGGTGTCACCGGAGATGTGCGGGATCACCGGAGATGTGTGGGGTCACTGGAGATGTGCGGGGGTCACTGAACATTGTTTGGTGTCACTGGGGATGTGCGGGGTCACTGAGGATGTGTGGGGTCACCGGAGATTGTTTGGGGTCACCGGAGATTGTTTGGTGTCACCAGAGAAGTGCGGTGTCACCGGTGATGTGCGGGGTCACCGGGAATGTGTGAGGTCACTGGAAATTGGTGTCACCGGGAATGTGCGGGGTCCCTGGGGATGTGCGGGGTCACCAGAGATTGGTGTCACCGAGGATGTGTGGGGCCACTGAGGATAGTTTGGTGTCACCAGAGAACTGCGGGGTCAACGGAGATTGTTTGATGTCACCGGGGATGTGCGGGGTCACCAGAGATTGTTTGATGTCACTGGGGATGTGCGGGGTCACCAGAGATTGTTTGATATCACCGGGGATGCGCGTGGTCACTGAGGATGTTGCTAAAGAAATCCGTTATAGTTTGTTCTGAGCAATTACTGGAGACAAAATATAACGAATTTCTTCCTCCAACTGTAGTCACATCTTCCGTTCACTCTGCACTGCCCAGGGGGAGGTACCACTATGCACGAGAGAAGCAAAACATTGTGAGAAAAGGAGTGACACCAAATAATCCCCGGTGACCCTGCACTTTTCCGGTGACCCCAATTTATCACCGGTGACCCCAGCACATCCCCGGTGACACCAAATAAGCTCCGGTGACCCCACACATCTGCGGGTACACCAAACTATCCCCGGTGGCCCCGCACATCCCCGATAACACCACACATCTCCGGTGACACCAAATAAGCTCTGTTGATCCTGTACATCCCCGGTGACCCCGCACTTCTCCAGTGACACCAAACAATCAACGGTGACCCTGCACATCTGCAGTGACACCAAACAATCTCTGGTGACACCATACAATCTCCAGTGACACGAAACAATTTCCAGTTACCTCACACATCTCCAGTGACACCGCACATCCCCGGTAACACCGCACTTGTCCGGTGACCCCGCACATCCCCGGTGACACCGCACAGTGGGTGGATCTATTGAAACTGGAGCAGGCAAAATCTGGAGCAGATTTGCACTGCGGCCCAGGGGCGGAACTACCGGCAGTGCAGCTGGTGCGGCGGCCCCGGGGCCCAAGGCAGTTGGGGGGCCCACTGAGATCCACTCCTAGGGATTGTGGCCACTGAGCAGAGGGGACTGAGCGGGGCCCTTTAAAGACGGCCGCAGCAGTGGGGATCACTGTTCCCTGCAAGGGGGCAGATCCTGTGACTCACTCTGTGTCCCTAGTAACAGGCAGCGGGAGAGGAGAGTGTGTCTGTGTTGCATGCCCCGTCCCCTGCACACTGTGTGGCTGTGATGCTGAACCTGTACAGGGTGAGTCCGAATGGAGGACTGAACGGCCGCGAGTGGAAGGGGGGCGGCGGAGGGTGAATGTGCTGTCGGGGTTCTTGTTGCAGGGGGGGTGTTTTTTTGGGGGGTCCTGTATATGAGTGCAGTGAGAAGTGTGTGTATATTGGGGGGTGTCCAGTATATGAGTGAAGTGATAAGTGGGTGTATACTGGGAGGGTCCAGTAAATGAATGCAGTGAGAAGTGTGTGTATATTGGGGGGTGTCCAGTATACACTGAGTGGCCAGATTATTATGACCACCCCATCAGTACTTTGTTGGGCCACCTTTTGCCTTCAATACTGCGGCGTTTTTTCTTGGCATTGACTCCACGAGATGTTGAAAGGTGAGGCAAAGAATCTGACGCCATGCCTGATGAATAGCACTGTCCAGTTCTGTGGGATTTGATGGTTGTGGAACCAGCTGCCTGATGGCTCTTTCAACTTTGTCCCACAAATGCTCAATTGGATGGAAATCTGGTGATTGTGGGGGCCACCTAAGCAA
The DNA here is from genome assembly GCF_000935625.1 of Nanorana parkeri. Taxonomy (NCBI): domain Eukaryota; kingdom Metazoa; phylum Chordata; class Amphibia; order Anura; family Dicroglossidae; genus Nanorana; species Nanorana parkeri. The sequence goes on along the minus strand of NW_017306955.1, from coordinate 1,398 downwards.
GGTAAAGTCTCCCTCATGTTCTTGAAACCACCCCTGCACAATACAAGCACCGTGGCATGGCGTGGCGCATTGTCTTGTTGGAAGAAGCCATCTCCATTGGGATACGCCATCAACATGATAGGATGAACTTGATCAGCAACGATACTTTGGCATGTTGTGCTATTCAGACGTTATTCCACACAAATTAAAGGGCCCAAATCATGCCAGGAAAACATGCCCCAAAAAATAACACTGCCCCACCAGCTTGAAGGGTTGTACTCATGCATGTGGGGTGCATGCTTTCATGCTGTTTCCACCAAATTCTCACTCTGCCACCTGCATGATGCAACTGGAAACGTGATTCATCGGACTACATGACTTTTTTCCAATGCTCGACTGTCCAATACTTGTGTTCCTGTGCGAATTGGGGACGTTTTATCTTGTTAACTGCAGATAGCAAAGGTGTTCGAACAGGCCTTCGGCTTCCATATCCCATACGATGCCGTGTATGGCGAACAGTGCGTTCAGAGAACATTTGAGAGGATCCCTGATTAAGATCTGCAGTAATTTGATTCAAAGGCTGTTTACCCATATCTTCAGAAAAAAATCACTTCTACTGTCGTGGTAAACAACCTGCTTCCCTATTTATAATGGTCTGGCCGTCTAGCAACTTCAGCGCGAAATTATAACGTCAGGTGGTCATAATAATCTGGCCACTCAGTGTATGAGTGCAGTGAGAAGTGAGTGTATATTGGGGGGCGGTCCTGTATACGAGTGCAGTGAGAAGTGTGTGTATATTGGGGGGTGTTCAGTATATGAGTGCAGTGATAAGTGTGTATATATTGTATGTGTGGTGGGGGCCCTGTATGTGTTTACAGTGTGAAGTGGGGCTCTGTATATGTATATCAGGGAGGGAGTTGTGTATAGGGGGGAGGAAGGTCATGTATATGTGTACAGTGACAGGTATAACTGTGAGGCCCAGTATACAGTATGCATTGAGAGACGCGCAGGTGCCATTAACCTATTGCCGTCCGCCCGGACGGACGGCGGACTCACATTGGCGGGTTGCCGTCATCAGACGGCTTTTTTTTTTTCTCCATAAGAGGACCTGTCAGTGTGCCTTTGCTATTATATAGGGGGATTGTTATCCCCCTATGTGACAGCAATAACAATAAGTGTAAAAAAAGTTAAAACAAATAAAAGTCACATATAAAAAAGTTTAAAAAAACAACATTTTTAAGTCCCCCACGGTTACGCACATATAAACGTAAATACGCGTGTCAAAATGACAATTGCGCTACACATGTTACATATCGCCGCGAACGCCGGAGAGCAATAATTTTGGGCCATCAATCACTGATAACGCTAAACTGATGATCGGTAAAAGCTTTTAACCCTTTCGCTGCCAAGGACGTACGT
>NW_017306954.1:912313-913940 GCF_000935625.1 Nanorana parkeri | reverse complement strand
CGGACGGGCAGGAATCCACTGATGCAAACACCCGGGACAACACACCGGACTCCTCAAGCATCACTCCAGTAACTCCACAAGTAGTGAACCTCTCTGGAAACTCATCGGAGTCTTCTGCACCAGTCATCGTGCAAGATGATTCTCCTCTTCGTGAAGAAGCCATAGACCTGCTACCAAAGACTCAAGGTATGCTTTCTGTTAGTCCATGCTACACACTGCCAATGCACTAAGCCCACAGAGGCTTACTGTCAGGACTGGCACATATATGCCAAAACCATCTTTCTGCAAAGGACATTGCTCAAAACCAGCCTAGTACAGCTATCTGACAAGGATTGTCCGCAGTGAGTATATCTGCTTATACAGGCCAGGCATAGAGGTCTCAGCAAGGGATATATCGCTATCACAACAATCGGAGTCAGAATACTTACACCACAAGGCAAGGAGCCACTCTGATCAGCTCTGTGCATGTTGCCTGTGACATGACAACTCGATCACAGGCATTCAGAAAGCACGCTGGTCGCCCATGTGTGATTTCTGCAGCGCTGTTTATAAACGGCCCTCCAAAAGATTGAGTCCACCTTTTTTACAATGGCACTGTAGTAATGGATTTAAGGAAACCTGTGATGAAAGGATTCATAGGGATTGACACTACTGCTGGTCTTTGGAAAATGCTCACTGTCTGGGTCATCATGCTGGTCCTCTCTTTCAGATTCACTGACACGGAACAAGTACATACAGGTGAAACTCGAATAATTAGAATATCGTGCAAAAGTAATTGCAGTAAGTGCTGCAAAAGGGGCCCAAACCAAGTACTGAGTACATATGCATGCTTATACTTTTCAGAGGTCCGATATTGTTCTATGTACAATCCTTGTTTTATTGATTGCATGTAATATTCTACTTTTTTGAGGTTGTGGATTTGGGGTTCTTGGGGTTTTCATGAGCTGTAAGCCATAATCATCACAATGATGACAAATCACAGCTTGAATTATCTTGCTTTGCATGTAATGAGTCTATCTCATATATTTGTTTCACCTTTTAAGTTGCATTAGTGAAATAAATGAACTTTGCACGATATTCTAATTATTCGAGTTTCACCTGTAGATACATCAAATGTTGCACACGTGTGTTTTACAGTGTTGACTGAAAACTATTGAGCCCAGAGGATCAGCTTGACACAGAGGCAGCTAGCATTTTTTAATGGAGATCAATAATGGCAACCAATGGTGGGGTAGTCAATGCGTCTCTCCGCAACTTATTGGGTTGGGAGGGGAGGGGGGTTAGCGGTCACAGTTTTGCATGGACTCGGACAAACTGGGTTGCACCAAGCCCAGCCTCATTACTACTAGTCATATGTGGCCCTTGTAATGCAGGCTTGGGATGGCAGGTTCAGAAAAATGCTATTTAAATCTCCTCAGCTGCAATTTTAAAATGCCACTGACCACCAATGATTGGGGTGGGGCGGGGGTTTCTAAAAAGCCACTGGCCATCAATGATTGGGGGTGGTAGGTGGTTTAAAAAGCTACTGGCCACCAATGAAGAGGGGTGGGAGGTTTTAAAAAACGCCACTGGCCTCCAATGATTGGGGGTGGTAGGTTTTAAAATGCCACTGGCCTCCAATGATGGG
>NW_017306954.1:912012-912232 GCF_000935625.1 Nanorana parkeri | reverse complement strand
GCAGAGGAGGGATTTTATTGCAATTTAGTAGTATTGCTACTAATCATATTAGAGCATAAGGGGGCAAGTACAAATCTCAGTTGTAACCAATTTAGACTGAATATCCAGATTCTTGCATGAGCCCAACTTTGACTGGTTCCCATTAAAGTGGTAATATGCTGTCCACATAATACAGTATGTCTCACTCATCCTGCTGCACCCCCCCCCCCCCCCCCCCTTT
>NW_017306954.1:908908-911865 GCF_000935625.1 Nanorana parkeri | reverse complement strand
CCTCCCGCCCCCCATTTAACATAAAAGGATAAACCCTTAGATGACCTCACAATGCACATGGCTGGGAAGCAGACCATAGTAGCTTTTGGCTAAAGTATTTTGGTGGCATGGAATTTATCACACCCAAAAATAAATTTGTCACCCTAAAAAAAAAAAAAAAATATACCCCAATATCTTTGTTTATGGGGAACACATCTCTTTCCTCCCACAGGGCAGCTCTGGTACCGATTGATTGGCACACAGAATGGAAGAGGAGAAAGAGTGGTGCCATTGGTGACAACCTTCTAAAGATGGAGTCATGGACAGAGTACACAGACTGGAAAGTCAGAGGGAAGCCAGAACTTCTCATCGTCATGCTTCTTTAAGGTCAGTGCCTCAGAAAGTATTAAAGCCACTGGATCAGCATGACACCCAGGGAAGTAGCATTGGAGGGGTCAGCAATGGCAGACCGTATTCTCTCAGTACATGATTCCTTTAAACCTCCTGGAGCAGTAGGGGAGAGAATGTAAGGGGAGTAGGGCCAACATTGAAGTAAACCTCTTGTCTTGCCTAGCATGGGTAAAGCCCTTGTTCCCTTTCACCTGACCCTGAACCTAACCTCCTAACCATACGCTGAGCCTCTGCTGGTATCATGCCAATATGCTACTATGCTTGTATTTCTTACTGCCAAGACACATGGAAAAGCTGGAAGTCTGATCTCATATCTTAGTGCCAAAAGCAAACAATTCCAGATTTTGTGATGTACAGAAGGTACAGAGATCTCACAGCCAGTGTTCACAAGTCATAGGTGATTAGCATGCTCCGGAAATGAAGTATCAGTGCTGTAGGGATTGACCCTTTAAAAGACATAGAGTTGACCTATGAGACAGGACTGAGCAATAGCTGGCAAGGAGAATATAATGAATCAAAACTCACCTCATCAGACATAGAGCCAATGTTGGCGGTGATGAGCAGGATCCCCAGGCTCTCCATAACTCAGATCAGGCGCTGTAAGGCACAGGTGACACGGAATGAATGGTTCAGGCTACACACAATGGCACGAGGGCCACAAAGTACAGGTGACACTGAATTACTAATGCAGAGGGACTGTGAAGCACAGGGTATAGGGAATGACAGTGAGATTATTAGGCACAGGGTATAGACAATGACAGTGAGAGTATTAGGCACAGGGTATAGGGAATGACAGTGAGAGTATTAGGCACAGGGTATAGGGAATACAACAACACAAGGGTATAGAGAATGACAGTGAGAGTATTAGGCACAGGGTATAGGGAATGACAGTGAGAGTATTAGGCACAGGGTATAGGGAATACAACAACACAACTACTACACAGGGCTACAAAGAATGAATAGCAGAGAGATTTGAAGCACAGAATGAATGCCGGAGAGTGCGAAGTACAGAACACACAACGTGACACGAGGACTTCGAGGCACACACATACAGATATAATGACACGATGGTAACGATAAATGGTGACACCAAAGTTTGCAGCAAGGTGCCACCACAACACAGAGCCCAAGATTAGAAGTTACCCAACTGAAGCAGCAGGACAGAGATAACGAAGGACAGAAGTGCAGAGACCTGAGAGGTACTGAAAGCATTTATAACCGGAGCACACAGGCAAATAGTATGCAAAGTGTCACACATGAGGCACATCGCAGGCTTTAGGAGGCTTTAGGTTTTCTGTGTCCAAGGCAGGACGTCCCAGTAATCCCGGCACAATGATTGGCGGGTGGAAATCCCAAGATTTCACTCTTAGTAATATTTATCTCTCGCTGCTTCCTGCCATTCTTCTAATCTCCCTCTTTCCTGGCTGGGGAGTGTCTCCACCCTCAGCCCATCCAGGTGCATACCTGTCCAATCACATACCTGTCCCGTCACATACCTGTCCCTTCACATACCTGTCCCGTCACATACCTGTCCCTCCCTCCAACACACATTTCATGCAGCTCAGGTGTTGTGTCCCCTCCTCTGTGTCCTCCTCAACCTCCCAGCTCTTCTCGCTCTTCTATTTTTTGTTACCTTGCACGGTACTCCTGTTACTCAGTCTCAAGTTACAACATGGAGGAGAGTGAAATCCTACTCTGCAGGCTTGACAGTCGCTGAGAAAAGGGCAAATGTCCAGAGTCCAACCAGCGAAGAACCTGCTAGCCGGACACACCTAGCTCTTCTTTCCACCGGTCTCCTTTATCAGTAGACTTCGGCTACGACCATGGTGACCTTACCTTACCTAACCAACCCTGATAGATCCCATTGTGAATTCTCTTGGTGCAGACAGTTCTGCTCTGCCACATCACCCAGCAGCCCCTGCACCTCGCTCCGTCATGTACTTCCTTTTTGGTGTTACACAAAGTTGCAGCTGACACTTCGCACTCCTTATCGGTTGTGAGCAGAAACCAGAAATCCTGAGTGTAGCAAGTCAAGGATCTCACTCATATTCAGGTTAAAGGAACTTTTCATAACCCTGTTTATGGTTTCCATCATTAAAACCGAAAAAGGTAAACTTTGGATGCAAAAGACATTTTCATTAGCTACAATATCATTAAAAAAAAATCATATAATATAATAATATATTAGCCCCAAAAATAAATACCTATAAAATATAGGTTTTGGCTTTAGTACCAGTATATCGAAAGCCAAAAATGTTTTTGTTCTTTTGCAAAGAGAAGAGAATTGTTACAGTGGAGCTGAGTTCTGCTATGTTATAGGGAATGTCTAGAACTGTTAATGGACTACCCCCGAAAAATGTCAGTTTTGTTGTATATTCCTATAATAGCAGAGTACTTCCTGGTATGTGTTGGTGCCTAGGCACTCCTGTGCCAGAGCCGTCCCTCACCTTAATGTTGCCTGAGGCAGTGGTAGAGAGGGGCAGGGGGTTGGTTTTGGGACAGCAGGTGCTGCTGATGGTGTTGAGGGGTGCTGCGGATAGTGCTGGGAGGGTGGGGGGTGCTGCTGA
>NW_017306954.1:897682-908745 GCF_000935625.1 Nanorana parkeri | reverse complement strand
GTCCTGCTGATAGTGATGGGGTTGGAGGTTGGGGACGGTGGGTGCTGCTGATAGCGCTTGGAGTTGGAGTTTCGGGGGCAGTGGGTGCTGCTGATAGCGCTATAGTTCTGGGGAAGGATGCTTTGTGGCTGATAAAGTAGGATGGGCAGCTGTATCTGTATTAGAGCCCTACTGTCAGCGGCTCTCTGTCTGATCACAGCTAGCTCACTAATGTCACTGTTAGAGGCACCCTACTCTCCATCCTGAGGATCTCCGGCCAGCGGGGAGAGAGGTAGGCGGGGGAAGGACGGACATGTAGTCTCATTACAAGTGATCTTGCTGACACAGCGGAGATCAGTTGTAAACGAGCAAGCGGTTTTGACGCTCTACATTTAGCTCTGCTTACCCACAGCAGGGCTAAATGTAGAAAACAATTACCTGCATGTCCCGGGCTTTGGGGGGATTTCCACCCCCCCTGCCGCCCCGATGCTGGGCCCCTGTGGCCTTGTGGGAAATCCGGCCCTGCATGTTAGATAAAGATTGGGATGACATGTGCTCTTCTCTCACTATTGATCAATAATTGGTAAATGCAGCTGTATGTTATCCACCAGACCTATCTATCAATGGTTTGTTTACATCAATTTAGACTAATGGCCACCTATAACTACATACGCTGTACCCAACCCCAAGCTGATTTTATACACCTCATCTGCAGTTGTCCAGAGTAGCTGATTTTTGAAAGCAGGTCACTAGTTTCTTTGCTGCCCTTCTTTGCTTATTTGGTTTATTGAACGAAGACCACTGACATGACTACGGGAAACATTGTTCATGGCTCACCAATGGTCAATCTATCTCGCAGTGGAATGGTAATAAATAAGATGATCCCTGATGATGCAATTGATGGGAAGAGAATTTGTCATGTTACATTTGGTAACGTTTGGGACTGATGGTGTGAATCAACATTCACTTTGAGTTTGGGATAAAACCACTCTGGCCCTCCTAATGTAATCTCGGAAATCCTCTGTGGGTTTACCGTATAGGATGCATCTGAAAAAATCTTGGTGATGTTATAAATAGGGATGAGGTCAGGTCACCCATGAGTTTCACCCAAGCACAAGCTGTTTGCAGTTCGGAGAATGGACAGATGTGGCCAATGTGCCTGCCTGCTGAACCTCCAGCTGCTGAAGCCAGGAGTCTTTAATTTGGTCCCAACCTCAGGCAGACCACCCACATCCTCTTGAGGACTTTATGAGGTGCCCTACCCCTGGCCTGGTATGGTTCAAGAGAGGAGGTGCACACTTGGTGCTCCCACCTTTCCCTTTCCTGGCCAGCTAGGCTGAATGCCGGAATAAAAGTCCAATATGGATTTTGTGGTGGGGCAGCATGCAGGGCTTTTCCCTTCAAATACAAACTAGACCCTTATCGAGGATAATGGTCTTATTGGGGAACCCTTTGCCGTTTTCACTTTTTTTTTTTCCAATGGGGTTTCACTTAAAATCCATACCAGATGCACATAAAGCATAAGGGTCTGATATGGATGTCCGGGGGACCCCGTGTTACTTTTTTTAATACACAAAACAGCCAGGAAATGTCATTTAGCAGCAATTTTTTTTTTTTTTAGATGTTACTTTTGCTGTAGTATATTGCACAGGTGTATTTTTAATGTAGCTCTTTCAGTCATTTAAAAACCTGCTCCCCACTGAAGGGCATATTTTTTAAAATGTTATGCATTGCTACATATGCCCCATGGCGGTGCCCAGATATCCATGACCTCTTTCCTTAAAAGTTTGAACATTTTGGTGTTGTCATAGTTAGGGGTGTCCCTTTAACATCTTAGGCTGCCTGTTTACAATGTGTCTGCCACAACCTTTCCAGCCAGAGCGTCCCAGGTTGCTAAGTGCTCGGCGGGGAGATGTGTAAGGGCTATACCTCCACCTGTCCAGCTCTTAGCCACCTGAGATGCTTTAGCCGGCGTCCCACCCGGCTTGGGACACCATCAAGAGCATCCTTGCTAATAGCTGGGTGGGGAGATGCAGAGCCCTTACATATCTCCCTGCCCGGCTCTAAGTGGCAGCACTCAAGACCAGCACAACCTCTGAAAGCGTTAAGAAAATGTTGACCCGGAGTTCTGCTTTAAAATAAAAAAATAAAAGAAATTCCGAAAATGTATTTTTTGGGAATATCACAGTCAGCCACAGGATGGCGCTGGTGATGCATATGAGTTTACTGCATGAAAAGCAATGTCACTCTTGTCTCGTACTTCTCTGCTAAGTAGAAGGGGCCGAACTCCCGATCCCAGCTTACCCAGCTTATAAAAGTCTGCATTGCAGGGGCCGCTGATCGCTTTTCTGGCCATTGTGAGCAGATTAAAACTTTGAGAAAGCAGAGGAGAACGTCGCCCATTTTTAAACCGCGCTGTCATTGTTTTTGGCACAAAGCATGAGAAGTTATCTACGAATGAAATAAAAGGTTTTTGTGTCATTTGTGATGTTATTAGAAAACAATGAAAACAAAAATGTTTCCATACAAACGGAAGGAAATTGGTTAAAGAGCTGGGGGGCAGCAGTTATTTATCCCTCTTCCCTCCCCACCCCCCTCTGCCATTCCCTGCACTGGCTTCCACTCGCCCAGAGGATAAAATTCAAAATATAAACAATCACTTATAAAGCCATCCACAACTCCGCCCCCCGGCTATATCTCCAACCTTGTCTCAAAATATAACCCTAACCGTCCCCTCCGCTCATCCCAAGACCTCCTGCTTTCCAGCTCCTTCGTCAACTCCTCCCATGCTTGCCTCCAGGACTTCTCTAGAGTATCTCCCCAACTCTGCAACTCTTTACTCCAACCTGTCCGACTGTCTCCCACTCTGACTGCCTTTTGGCGATCCCTAAAGACTCATCTCTTCAGGGAAGCCTATCCCACCTCAACCTAACCACTCAACCATCACGTTATCAAACAATTCCTCCCCACACAGCTACCTCCTCATGTATCACCTCCCCCTCCCTTTTAGATTGTAAGCCCTCAGGGGCCGGGCCCTCCTTACCATCTTGTCTTGATTTGTATTCTGATTGTAATGTCTCCCTTATAGTGTAAAGCGCTGCGCAAACTGTTGGCGCCGTATAAATCCTGTATAATAATAATAATAATAATTTGGGGTTATCACATTGAACTCAGAGTCACTAGGGGTAACTGAAGGAGTTACAGGAACAATTCATTAGAAATAAATGAAATGATCGGCCTTTAACCTGCTGACAATGTCCACAAAAATAGGAGTTTTGTACTTACTGTGAAATGCTTTTCTTAGTCCATTAACACTTTTGCTGTCAAGGCATTTTTTGTGTTTTTTGCACACGTTATAATCCACTTTTTAGGCCAGAAAATGACCTAAAACACCCGTTTAATACCCCCAGAGTTATATATATCGCGAAAACCTTGTAGAATAAAATGGTGTCAGTTTGCAAATGTTTACGTCGCATGATATTAACGCAACTCTATCAAACCCAAAATTTCAGTAAAAAATACACTTAAAGGAGAACTATGAGGCGAGTGAAAAATCACTCCTCCTCATAGTTCTAGCCGACGTGTGACAATGAGACTGTCACAGGTCGGCTCAATAGATCGGGAAGTGAGCGAACACATACCAGCGCTCGCTCACTTCTCGATCCTGTCCCTGCAGAGAGCGGTGACTGTCACTCACGTCTCCCTGCAGGGATTATCCCCGCTCCTCCAGCGCTGACTGGCGGAACGGATGGGGGAGGGGGCGGGTACAGCTGGCTCTGCTGGGTGGATCTCAACAGTAATGTTGGGATCCGTCCCGGCTGCGGTGGTCTCAGTATAGCGCGAGCTGTAGCTCGCGGTATATTGAGCTTGGGGTGATGGGAGGACGCTAGTTTGTGTCCTCCCGTGGCCCTTAGGAGAACTACGGAGAAAAACACTTCCCACGTAGTTCTCTTTTAAGTTAATTTTGGTGCACAAAAACACAATATAATACTCATTTTATTGTAAAATATAAAAGATGAGGTTGTGCCGAGTTTATAGAAACCCGACATGCCAAGGTTAAAAATTGCATGCGCCCGTGAAACGCCAACAAAATACGGTACCCCAAATTGTCCTTAGGGAACGCTTTAAAAGCCCCTACAGGTCATCAGTTTAGATATATCTGCGAATATTGGGCAGAATTATTGCTTTTACTCTGGCACACGCCGTGACACCCAACATGTGTACCGCAACCAACGTTTTCATATATAGGCGCAACCGACACGTGTTTATGTTACTATGCGCGCCTTCGCGGGGGATTTTACTTTTTTTTTTTACATTTATTTTATTTGACTTTTATTAGACCCCTAGTGTCACCTTTCCATAATAGCTTCTTCCCCGGCTTCTCTAGCTGGGGAATAACCGCCGAGGAACCGGAGGTGATGCAATCAGTGTCACTTCCGGCTCCACTCAGGAGGTCGGCGAATGGATGTTCGCTGGTCTCTCTACCCGCCAACACCCATGATGGGGGTAGAAGGTATACCCAAAAATGTTAAACCTTTTGCTGCCAGCGACCAATGCCATACATCACAGGCAGGGGGCCCCTCTAAACAGACTCCTGGCAGCTATAGCCAGTGTGGAAGGTGTGAAAACCAGATGATCAGCGTTACACTGGAAGGGATTCTGGTGGCTGAGCTGCTGCCAGATGGCTTCCTGGGGGCCGGTGAAGTGCCCCCCCACCCCACCCCTCTGTTTCCCAGGCTACGCTGTACCTTCTGTGGGCCCGGGACCAGCATCACGGGTGTCGGCGGGTAGTGGGCAGAGAGACTGGTGAACATCCATCCATCGATCTCCCACTGAATGGGGCTGGAAGCGACACTGACTGCATCACTCCTGGTTCCTCAGCTGTCGTCCCCCTGCTAGAGAAGCCGCGGAAGAAGCTGTCCAAGCCCGATCTGTACTTGAGTAGCTTCTTTGGGCCTTGTTCACACCAAGCGCGGAGCAGGTGCAGAGCAGTTACAGACCGGATCAAAACTGCGTCCAATGTATTCCAATGGTATTTTGGGCTCTAGTTCACATTGCAGCCTCAGGAAGAGCATAAATACGCTGCCTTTGCTGATGATATCTTGTTTTATATTCAGCAGCCTCATATCTCTATACCGAATATATTATCAGCTTTGCAGGAATATGGGGAATCTATCAAATTTTAAAATAATCACCTTTGATACAATAATGTAATTTAGAGGAGAGAGTGATTAATGATTAAAGCAACGAGTGTAGACGAGGGGGGGTGGAAATAATTAAATTCTTAAGAAACACATTTTAAATGTTTTGAAGAATAAAAAAGTATGGGTAAGGGAATATGATGTGAGTATCACACAGACATAAAGTAGAAGTGTCACATAAATAAAATAAATGAGGAAGTGATTAATCATAAAGGGGAATGGGAGGAAGAGGGGGGATAGAGATAATTGGAACACGTAAGAAATAAGGAGATAGACACAATACACATAGTGGTAAATATAGGGATTAATGAGGAGGAGGAGGAGGGAGTGCAGTTAGGGGGGTGTATGTATGTATGTATGTATGTGTATATACATGTATACATGTTTATATGTATGTATGTAATATATATGAAATTACTTTTATTTCATTTTTATTTTTATTTTTTTTTCCTCTCTCTCTCTCTCGCTCATCTCCTTCTCTCTCTCGCTTTGGGCACTCTCCCTGTGCTCCCCTTAAAGGAGCAGAGGATAAACACTATATGAAATGAAATGGATCTAAGAGAAATGCACTAGAATAAAGGATAAAAGCAGGTGGGGAGGATATGTATTTACATATAATTTATTAGAAGCGTAAGATTATGGGGATATCTTATGGCTGGAGCGGTGGAACAAGAAGGGACAATAATAAGTATTATGTAATTGAATGAATGAATGTATATGTTTAAGGGAAAATGTTTTATGTATTTAAATGTCTATTTGAAAAATTTAATAAATATATATAAAAAAAAAAAGTGATGTAAAAAATAAATTAAAATAAAATGTAAAAATACAAGAAAAAAAAAAAAGATTTTGAAGTCCCCCGCTCCCACAAATGCACGCACGGTAATGTAAACATGCGTCGGGTGCGCCTACGTACGAAAATGTCAATCGCACTACACGTGTTGGGTATCACCGTTTGCGCCAGAGTGTGAGCAATAATTCTAGGGCCAGTATTTACCGATATCTCTAAACTGATGACCCGTACCGGCTTTTAAAGTGACGCTTATGAACAATCTGGGGCATCATATTTTGTCGCCGTTTCACGGGCGCACGCAGTTTTCAAGCTCGGCATGTCGGGTATCTATGTACTCGGTATAACTTCATCTTTTATATTTTACAAAAAAAATTGGGTATCATATGGTGTTTCCGGGCACTAAAATGAAGTGTAATTTTGAAATTTTGGGTTTGATAATAAGTTGCGCTAATATCATGTGACATATAAATTTCCCGCTGCTGCCATTTTGTTCTCCGGGGTCTCTGCTTTCAGGAAATATGTAACTCTCGGCGGTTTTGAGTAATTTTCAGGCCTAAAATGTGGATTATAACGTGTGTGCAAAAAAAAAAAAGCCTCGGCAGCAAAAGGGTTAATGTGAATCTGCGTTACTACATTCCTGACGTGTCACAATATACAGCAACTCTATTATTATTCTTAACAAGCTGTCGTTGTGCTCCAGTCATGTGACTTTGCTCAGATAGAGATGATCATCAGTATTCTGTGCCAGTGATCAGACTGCAACATTGTAACTTTGTAGTCAAGAGGTGAGAGGCTGCCGCAGGGGCTGATCTGTGTCAGACAACTTGTGAACAACCACATGCCTGTGGCTGTCAAGAGTCTTGCAATGCCTCATGGGGCTTGTAGTTCCACAACAGCTGGAGTGCCGAGGTTGCCTACCCCTGGAATATGAAGTATTACTCTATATGTGTATAGTGTTGCATGTGCCCGGCTTCCTTAGCATCACTCGCACACACATGTCAAAGGGTAACATTTAGCGTGACTTAATACGTACCTTCATCTTCTGGGAAACGACCGCTGGATCTTAAACATGTTTTTATTCTATCAGCTGAAACTTTCTATGAACAAAGCGTCCGGGGGGCCGGGAAGTGATATTTGTAAGAGAAAGACTGCGTTTCCTGTCCGTGGAACGGCGGGGAGGAGTTAACCCCGGAGTGCCCGCTGCTCGTGGAGGAATGCAGAAAGAAAACAGAAAGAGGAATACAAGAAAAGGAACAGCAACTTCTGCCAAGACTGCACTCACAGAGCCAACCAGAGCTCAGCAAACGCATCAAATATACACTATATTGCCAAAAGTATTGGGACGCCGACCTTTACACGCACATGAACTCTAATGGCATCCCTGTTTTAGTCCGTAGAGTTCAGTATTGTTCTTCCGCTTTGTTATAATACCACTAACAGGTGACTGTGGAATATTTAGTAGCAAGGAAATGTCACAGAACACCTGAATCCAATGATTTGGAAAGGGGTGCCAATACTTTTGGCAATATAGTGTATGTCAGTCATTGAAATCTTTATATACTTTCATAAAAAAAAGTAATTTTTAATCTTTTTTTTGTTTTATACTTTTATTTTTTTTTTAAAGCTCTTTTTCTGCTTTGGATAGTATGTGGAAGGGTGAGACCCTCCGATGGGTTTTTATTGCTCAATGTGTCCTCATCGGGGAGGTTCACCCCATTTATTATCACCGGGACAGATGTCGATGGGAAATCCAAAATGTTCCATTTGTTACTGGAACAGGAAATGAGGAAAAATCTTTATCTGACTTTGGAGAGGTTTCCTTTTACTTCCTGTTGTGTTTCTGGGTGAGGAAGTTGTGCTGTGCCTTCTGTGCTGGGTGAGGCATCCCCCAGCCTGCCAAAGCCCCGCCCCGTCCCACCAAAGCTCTGCCCCTATTCCACCAAAGCCCTACCCCCAGCTCGTAACCAAGCTGTGTGGGGAGGAGGAAGGGAGGAGACAGGGAGGAGCCTCCCTGTCCCTCACTTGCTCCTCACTGCTGAGGCATCGAGATCGATGGCCTCAGTGGGTTTTCTTTTTTTGATTGGACAGCTTGGACCAATTGCGCTTTGCCATTGATTCCAGCCATCCACAGAGCTCACGCCTCAAACACCGAGTAGAGGCTGTGACAGCTCTTGCCTCACCAAGTTAGGTTACACAAGCAGTGGGGAAGCCCGTTGCGGTGTAACCTAACTACCTGTCAAAAGCAGGATGCAGCACCACCTGTAATTAACCACTTCGTGACCGACGACGTACAGTGTACGTGGCCAGCATCGGGGCTGTTTAAACAGACTCCTGGCGGCTCTTGGTCCCGCGACTCTGTTTAAACTTGTGAAGCCGACAGTCGGCTTTACAATAGAAGCGATTCTGGCGACTCACCTGTCGCCAGATCGCTTCTAGAGTCCCGTGAAGCAGCCCCCACCTGGCACCCCCGTCGTGCTTCCCGGGCTCCGTTGCCCCTCCTATGGGCCCGGCTTCCGTGGTGTCCGCAGGGAGCAGATGGACGAACCTCCGTTCATCCATCCCCTCCCCGTTCTATTGGACCGGGAGCAATGCAGATTGCATCACTTCCGCTCCCTGGGCTGTCAGTTCTGGGCGTCTGAAGCCTGCAATCTGCACTTCAATAGCTTATTTCTAGTATAAAGGTGACACTGGGGGTCTTTTGGACCCCCAGCATCACCTTAAAGACTATCTGTCACCACCATCTGTTATCACATGAGGGGGCTTGTAAGCCCCCCCATGTGATAACAATCAAAGTAAAAAAAAAACAAAAAACAGTTTTTAAAATGAAATAAAAAAATAATAAAAGAAATGTTTTAAAGTCCCCCGCCCCGCGAGCACGCGCGTCGTCACATAAACACGCGTCGGGTGCACCGACATATGAAAACGACGAACGTGCTACACATGTTGGGTATCGCCGCGCACGCCAGAGTGAGAGCAAGAATTCTGGGGCCAGTATTTTTGGGCATCTCTAAATTGATGACCTGTGGGGGCTTTTTAAAGTGTTGTCTATGGACTTTTTGGGGGTACTGAGGTTTGTCGCCATTTCACGGACACACGCAATTGTTAACCTGGGCATGTTGGGTATCTATTTACTCATCTTTTATATTTTATTTTTAAAAATGGGTATTTTATTGTGTTTTGGTGCATTTAAGTAAATTTTTCACTAAATTTTGGGGTTTGATAAGAAGTTGCGCTAATATCGTGCAACATAAAAATTTGCGACTTCCAACATTTTATTCTATAGGGTCTCGGCTTTCAGAAAATATATAATGTTTGGGCGGGGGGGGTTAAGTAATTTCCAGGCCTAAAATGTGGAATATAACATGGGTGCAAAAAATGAAAAAAAAAGGCCTCAGTCAGTCATGAAGGGGTTAATAGGCAGCGCTCCCTCCATGACAGGATACACAGCGGGGAGGATTTCCCTGCTCTGTGACACCCCAAATAGTTTACTGTGGAGCACCCCAATACAAACACACCCCCCCAAAGTGTATCACTGCAAAAAGCATAACAAAGATGTCCATGTTACTGCTCACACTAAGCTGATCTAGAATTTGGGAAAAGATTAACCATTATCTTCTGAAGCCCCATATGTAAAGCCACAGGCATTGACACCCCACGTCTATTACCATGGAGCTCCCCAATACAAGGGAACCCCCCCATAGATCTTCACTAAAGATAGCAAAACTAACAGCGCGGACCGCCAATGTAAGGAAAGTATTCACACTGACCGCCAATGTAACGAAAGTATTCACACTGAGCGCCAATGTAACAAAGGTATTCACACTGAGCGCCAATGTAACAAAAGTATTCACACTGAGCGCCAATGTAATGGAGGTATATACACTGACCGTCAAGGTAACAAAAGTATTCACACTGAGCGCCAATATAACGAAAGTATTCACAATGGCCGCCAATGTAACGAAAGTATTCACAATGACCGCCAATGTAACGAAAGTATTCACAATGACCGCCAATGTAACGAAAGTATTCACACTGAGCGCCAATGTAACGGAGATGTACACCATACACATACCTTGTTCTTGCAGTCTTCAGGCAGTTTTTTCTTCCTTAGCAGCGGGTGGGGGGTCGTCGATATGCATATGAATGAGCCGCGGTATTTACATATGAATGGGTTGCAGCGTATTGATATGCAAATTACTGCAGCCCATTCATATGTTAATATCTCAGCCAGAACAGTGCAGGAACAGAACCAACAGGCCCCGGAGAGAGCAGAGAGCAGACAGCAGAGGGAGCTGTGGGCGGGGCTCTGACTATAGGAAACTGAAGCTAAGAGCCCCATCCTTGTCGCTGCTCCTGTGTATGGGAGGGAGGCGCTGTTTTTCACCAGCTCTCAAGCGTCCGCTTGTGTGGTAGCACCGCCTCTGTCGATACCAAAAAAAACAGTATCCGTGCATCCCTAGTCACTGCACTTGAATTCCAGTGAGAACTACAAGTCCTCCTGCCACGGTGGCCGATGGCGAGATCCTATGCCGTGAGCGTCAAATGTCCAGCTCTGAGATTCTTGGTCTGTTCCTGTGTTGTCAGCCCATTCAATGCGCAGGAGCTGAGATTTTTAAATGAGCCCCAACCACAGTGAGGGTGCAGAACCTTTTCTGTCCGGCACTGGTCCCAAGATCACAACACGAAGACCTCATTTCCACCTGCGCCCGCCTCTAAAGAGATCGATGGCAAACCGCTTTGCAGAGAGCGGCTGCCTGGCATTCCGGGGGCCATAGTTCTGCCTCCTGAACGCCATTTTTTTCTTCTTGCATCCCAAGGGGAATGTTTCATGGGACTTCCACACCGCTACCATGTTTGGTACTGCAAGAGCATGCCTGACCGGATACACGTTGGATGGATAGGTCAGTCCTCATACTACACAGTTTTAGTAAATCTAGAGGAGATTGCACAATTACTTTGTATTGCAGGATTAGGCAACATCAGTACTCCAGCTGTTGAGAAAGTACAAATCCCATGAGGAATTGAAGACACGCCTCCTACACACAACACCATTCTTCCGGGTAACAAGGAAGAGATGTGACTCATGCAGT
>NW_017306954.1:894241-897667 GCF_000935625.1 Nanorana parkeri | reverse complement strand
TATACATAGCATCTTGTGACTGGAGGAGGAGAGGAGGGGGCGGGGTTGTGATATCATCTCTCCTCCTCCAATTACAGGATGCTATGTATTCTTTGAAGAAAGCACAAGCATTTTGTGCATGGGCAATAGTTGGGGGGAGTTGACCGATGCATTTCACCGCATAGGTTGCTTCTCACTCCCCGGAAGAACGGTGTTATGTGCGGGAGTCGGGGTGCTGCAAGGAAAGATTTTTCTACTTTGTAGCGCCCTCTGCACACAACGCCCAGCTTGTTAATGATCATTTATACGCCCAGTGCCCTATGCAAATGAACATTTATTCCCAGAATTTGGCTTTAATGAGTTTCAACTACTTCCTTATTCCGAAAGCAAGTCTTTGCTTGGCTTGAAGAAAGAGTTTGGCACAAAGAATAAGGAAGTATATACTGTGTATATATGATCTATGTCTGCAGTGTAGCAATCTTTGACTTGTGCAGAAGCTGAACATTTACATAAAGATCTGCTAACTATAAATAAGAGAAGTTCTATACACGGACATGTGAGGTTTCATCATCATTCGTAGGAGGACATCGAAGTTTCTGGGGATTATCCATAGATGGGTCAGCTTAAAGGGCCAGGTCCTGTGGAAATAATATTTCAGGTGATGGGCGGATCATTTTGGGTAGTCTGGATACAATGCAATGGCTACAGACACACAGATTTTCCTTCCTTTTGCTGCTCCAATTTTCCTTCAAATTGCCCACTTCTAGTCACATGTAGCCGATCACTAAGGAGCTGCACAATTATTATTATCACAGGTATTTATAATTTGTTGTCAATAGATGCAACGCTTTACATACTGTACATTCGCATCAGTCCCTGCCCTCCAGGAGCTTACACTCTTAACTACAATTCCCAACAAGCCTCTGCGAGTCATGCCTGTACCAGCAATCTCCCAATGCCTCATGGGACTTGTAGTTACACAACACCTGGAGGGGAAGAGTTGCCCACCTCTGCTCAGGAGGAGACTCCGCCAGCCGCTCTGCTCGGAAAGGACACATGTAGGCTTAACAGTCACATGACCACAAAAAGGCATGAAGAAACAAGAAACCCCTTAAGGTGGTTTTAATATTAAAGCGATCTTAGAGGTGACATTAGGTCTGTTGGTGGTGTGTTGACTTTCCATCCACTTGACACTCCCTACTCCTTGACACATTTCTCTTGGAGAGTGGAGTGGTGGAATTTATCCGGGTTGGTGTCTGTATACCTTCCACAAAACCATAATGGAGGTGTCACCACTTCCCAGTATAATCTGGAGAACCCACCAAGGAATGAGACTAGGAGCTTTATAACTGCTGAGGCAATAGGGCACAAATCCTGCCAGAAATATCTAATCCACAAGTCTATCCAGACCTGATGCTTGGTCCTGTGGCAGTCGACACTCACATCTCTCCCCCTCCACTCTGTGGTATGTTCCCCGGTGTCCTCACATCTAAAAGGAAGTCAATGGACCTGCATTAGATGTGAGTTTCTTAGACCACCGTAGCCTGGGGAGAACAGGCTGCGGCGACCAGTCTAGCAGCCCAATGGGACGGAAGATCAGTGAAGTAATACGACCCCTTAGACAAGACGGGCGCTTAACCTTTGCAGTGCGGCGGTAACCCCAACGAAAGGGTAACTTTTTCAAAATTCCTGGAGTTCTCCTTTAATGTGAAACTGTCAGTAAAGAGATATGGAAGCAAAGTGGCCAACTGTACGGAGTATGTATGGAGGCTTTAAAAATTCTAGCTTCCTGTCATGCTGATCTGAAGGCTTTAGTACTTTGAGTCTGTCTGTTAAGGTTCTCATTCATCCAGGTCATGGTATATCTGTAGAAGGTTCTCATTCATCCAGGTCATGGTATATCTATAGAAGGTTCTCATTCATCCAGGTCATGGTATATCTGTAGAAGGTTCTCATTCATCCAGGTCATAGTATATCTGTAGAAGGTTCTCATTCATCCAGGTCATGGTATATCTGTAGAAGGGTCTCATTCATCCAGGTCATAGTATATCTGTAGAATGTTCTCATTCATTCTCATTCATCCAGGTCATGGTATATCTGAACTGAACTACACCCTTCTGATGAAGCCCTGGTGTGGGAGGGGGTGAAACGCGTCATAGGCATTCAGTGAAGTTTTCTTTTCATGTGGCTGCTTCGGCTGAGGCCCCTCCGTGTTGTTTAGCCCAAAAATATTCATATATTATTTGAATCTGGTATATCAGCAAGGACTATTCGATCCAGAGTCTTCTGGTGAGAAAGGAAGAGAGAAAGAAAATTTCACATTTCAGTGAAGGCTTATATCTATAACGAATAAGGAAGCCGAGATAACGCTATCTCCTGAAATCTGCATAGCTGGCATCTGAGCTCTCTTCATACTATTGACGGCAACTTCCTTCTGAAACTTTCCGGATTTCTAACAACAGGAACAAAGATATCGAATCACATTGTACCAGGCTGGAGAGACATTATCTGGCTCTTGGTTCCACCACGGATCCAACCTTTTCCAACTACTCTGGATAAAGGAATAGACCCCACAGAACGGAATATAGATATTCAGTGAAGGCAATGATTTACCAGCACTAGCGCATAAAGCCGAGATATAGCTATATCTCCTGAACTTCCTTTTCCTGTTTGTGTCTATCGGATGAAACTACAAAGATTGAGAACATCATTTTTCCATCTTCAGAGCTGACTCTCCAAAGGAGGACACACTCCATCGTGAGTTGAATTCATTCTTTAATCCGATTGACTGTTTTTTTTTCATGAGTCCTTTGCCTTTTTTTACAATATTTGCTCATTTCCAGCCTACAGAGCTCTGTTGCCATTTTTTCACTTTACTTTCTCTTCCTTCCAGTAAATATGGGTTATTTTTCCCTTGAAGATTTTTGATATTTACGAACCATTTTTTGATACCAGATTTCCCACTTTACTTTTAGAATACAAGGCATTCAAACGGGGTGTCTCTATACTGTTTTTTCCACAATATATTGTTTGGGAATGATTAGCGGAATGCAGCCATATAAATGTGTGTATGTCTTTTGATATTAATGTAAATATATTCTGTTAGATATTTTGGTATACCTGTATTTTTTATAGTTTTTTCATAAATAAATATACATTTTATAAATACTTGATATTTTTTGAAGGAATGGTGGGATCCCCTATTTGGGGAATATTCGAATTTTGTCCATATCTGTAGAAGGGTCTCATTCATCCAGGTCATGGTATACCTATAGAAGGTTCTCATTCATCCAGGTCATAGTATATCTGTAGAAGGTTCTCATTCATCCAGGTCATGGTATATCTGTAGAAGGTTCTCATTCATCCAGGTGATGGTATATCTGTAGAAGGTTCTCATTCATCCAGGTGATGGTATATCTGTAGAAGGTTCTCATTCATCCAGGTCAT
>NW_017306954.1:892126-894068 GCF_000935625.1 Nanorana parkeri | reverse complement strand
TATTACATGCAATCAATAAAACAAGGATTGTACATAGAACAATATCGGACCTCTGAAAAGTACAAGCATGCATATGTACTCAGTACTTGGTTTGGGCCCCTTTTGCAGCACTTACTGCAATTACTTTTGCACGATATTCTAATTAATTGAGTTTCACCTGTATCTGTAGAAGGTTCTCATTCATCCAGGTGATGGTATATCTGTAGAAGGTTCTCAATCACCCAGGCCATGGTATATCTGTAGAAGGTTCTCAACCACCCAGGTCATGGTATAACTGTAAAAAATAAACCAAGGCAACTGGACTTGCTGTATTTATCCTGAAGACGTTTCACTGGCCATCCAACCAGCTTTCTCAATTCAGAATGAAGCTAGTTGGGTGACCAGCAAAACGTCCCTCTCTCTCAAACAACTATGCAGCTCTGACTTCACCAAATTTCCTGTCATGAACGTCTGTACCACATCAATATTTGAGGTGCCATAACTACCTAAAGTAATGTTACATTAAGTAATAACCAACTTTCATGTCAGTGCTTATTGTTATTCAGATCATTCACCGATGGAGGGCAAGACGGTTTGTTTTTTTTCCAAGATGTTTATTTCATAAAAACAAAATGGGATGTGGCCAGCGGCCCATGCAGGGAAGGTGTAACAGATAGAAAGGGAGGCACATGTCTGATTCAGTATGGGGATCTGAGAGGGTCTCAAACATGGTGCCATCATTAACCCCCGTTTTTAGCTTGTTGAAGGTCCGCCCACCTCTGTCTGCAAAGCTGGAGGTCGTTTAAAAGCAGCAAATGGAAAGGACGAAGTGGGAATTTCAAAAACTGGGGAAAAGGACGTTGGTTTGTAGAGGTCCAAGCATTTGCTGGCTTTGTATGAATTCCTGCAGGTGAATGGGGCCTGATCGGAGGAAGGCTATACCGACTAAACAGCTTTACCCAGAGGTCTGTCCTGTCTAGTCTTTGGTAGAGCTGACCTTGATATCAGTGATCTGGTAAATCAGCAGCAGCGTACAGTTCAGAACATGTAACATACAATCTTGTATGACCTTTCAGATTCTGTGGGACGAGTTCTGTGGATCTGTAACATTCAAAAAGACATTCTGGCCAAATGTGGATTTGCAAAACACGAGATTATCATCACACGTCTCAGTAAGTGGGTGCATGGCTCTGCAACAGTCACTATTCTTGAACATGTCAGCCTGCGAGTACAGGTCCCATTATGACAGCCGCCTGTCCTTTAAAAAGGACCCGCTGCACGCCATTGCTCTGGCAGTATCAGTTCCTCAATTATAAAGTAATCCAGAGTGGCTCCGTGTTCTGGTGTTCCCTCATCTCCCGCTCCATGGCTTATATTCCTGCGGCTCAGAGTCTTCTTCCTGTGGGTTTTGGAGCAGCGGCTTGGCTCGGGGCAGAGCTCGCTTCCCCGTTCTGGGGTTCAGGAGCGACTCCGGTTCTCCTGGTTTCCAGAGATGATGCGGCTGTACAGTTTCTGTTGCTCCTCTTTGAACGCGTCTTTGACCTTATCCCGTTTTAGTCCCCCATCCCTGCGGAGGAACGGAGAATCAGCAGTGAGTTACAAAGGTGACTGATATGACCGATGCAAAGAGCAGCAAATGTTCCAGGCTTACCAAAGCAGATCGACGAGTCCCCCTTGCCGAGCAATGGCTGACTTCACGCGGTTCGCAAACTGCACTGCGTCTTCATCCTCCTGCGAGTTGGAGAAAAGACAACATGTTCAATCGTCAGCTTATATATAAAGACTTGAGGCATTCAGGTAAAGGAACAATACTCCACCGTTTCTCTACTTATTCTGTAGGTTCACAATCCCCTTCTCATATATCAGGGGTAGGCAAACTCCGGCCCTCCAGTTGTGCTGAAACTATGAATCCCACCATCATGACTCTGGGAGTCAGGCCTGTGGCTGTCAGACTCTTGCAATG
>NW_017306954.1:878521-892085 GCF_000935625.1 Nanorana parkeri | reverse complement strand
CCAGGTCATGGTATATCTGTAGAAGGTTCTCATTCATCCAGGTCATGGTATATCTGTAGAAGGTTCTCATTTATCCAGGTCATGGTATATCTGTAGAAGGTTCTCATTTATCCAGGTCATGGTATATCTGTAGAAGGTTCTCATTCATCCAGGTGATGGTATATCTGTAGAAGGTTCTCAATCACCCAGGCCATGGTATATCTGTAGAAGGTTCTCATTCATCCAGGTGATGGTATATCTGTAGAAGGTTCTCAATCACCCAGGCCATGGTATATCTGTAGAAGGTTCTCAATCACCCAGGTCATAGTATATCTGTAGAAGGTTCTCATTCATCCAGGTCATGGTATATCTGTAGAAGGTTCTCAACCACCCAGGTCATGGTATATCTGTAGAAGGTTCTCAACCACCCAGGTCATGGTATATCTGTAAAAAATAAACCAAGGCAACTGGACTTGCTGTATTTATCCTGAAGACGTTTCACTGGCCATCCAACCAGCTTTCTCAATTCAGAATGAAGCTAGTTGGGTGACCAGCAAAACGTCCCTCTCTCTCAAACAACTATGCAGCTCTGACTTCACCAAATTTCCTGTCATGAACGTCTGTACCACATCAATATTTGAGGTGCCATAACTACCTAAAGTAATGTTACATTAAGTAATAACCAACTTTCATGTCAGTGCTTATTGTTATTCAGATCATTCACCGATGGAGGGCAAGACGGTTTGTTTTTTTTCCAAGATGTTTATTTCATAAAAACAAAATGGGATGTGGCCAGCGGCCCATGCAGGGAAGGTGTAACAGATAGAAAGGGAGGCACATGTCTGATTCAGTATGGGGATCTGAGAGGGTCTCAAACATGGTGCCATCATTAACCCCCGTTTTTAGCTTGTTGAAGGTCCGCCCACCTCTGTCTGCAGAGCTGGAGGTCGTTTAAAAGCAGCAAATGGAAAGGACGAAGTGGGAATTTCAAAAACTGGGGAAAAGGACGTTGGTTTGTAGAGGTCCAAGCATTTGCTGGCTTTGTATGAATTCCTGCAGGTGAATGGGGCCTGATCGGAGGAAGGCTATACCGACTAAACAGCTTTACCCAGAGGTCTGTCCTGTCTAGTCTTTGGTAGAGCTGACCTTGATATCAGTGATCTGGTAAATCAGCAGCAGCGTACAGTTCAGAACATGTAACATACAATCTTGTATGACCTTTCAGATTCTGTGGGACGAGTTCTGTGGATCTGTAACATTCAAAAAGACATTCTGGCCAAATGTGGATTTGCAAAACACGAGATTATCATCACACGTCTCAGTAAGTGGGTGCATGGCTCTGCAACAGTCACTATTCTTGAACATGTCAGCCTGCGAGTACAGGTCCCATTATGACAGCCGCCTGTCCTTTAAAAAGGACCCGCTGCACGCCATTGCTCTGGCAGTATCAGTTCCTCAATTATAAAGTAATCCAGAGTGGCTCCGTGTTCTGGTGTTCCCTCATCTCCCGCTCCATGGCTTATATTCCTGCGGCTCAGAGTCTTCTTCCTGTGGGTTTTGGAGCAGCGGCTTGGCTCGGGGCAGAGCTCGCTTCCCCGTTCTGGGGTTCAGGAGCGACTCCGGTTCTCCTGGTTTCCAGAGATGATGCGGCTGTACAGTTTCTGTTGCTCCTCTTTGAACGCGTCTTTGACCTTATCCCGTTTTAGTCCCCCATCCCTGCGGAGGAACGGAGAATCAGCAGTGAGTTACAAAGGTGACTGATATGACCGATGCAAAGAGCAGCAAATGTTCCAGGCTTACCAAAGCAGATCGACGAGTCCCCCTTGCCGAGCAATGGCTGACTTCACGCGGTTCGCAAACTGCACTGCGTCTTCATCCTCCTGCGAGTTGGAGAAAAGACAACATGTTCAATCGTCAGCTTATATATAAAGACTTGAGGCATTCAGGTAAAGGAACAATACTCCACCGTTTCTCTACTTATTCTGTAGGTTCACAATCCCCTTCTCATATATCAGGGGTAGGCAAACTCCGGCCCTCCAGTTGTGCTGAAACTATGAATTCCACCATCATGACTCTGGGAGTCAGGCCTGTGGCTGTCAGACTCTTGCAATGTCCCGTCTCACCCCAGCAGCAGGGCCGGAGTTTTCCTTCCCCGTGCTACAAATAAATAATGGATTGTGAAATTCACTATAGCATTGCCAAACTTCAGACCTCCAGCCGTGGTGAAACATCAAATCCCACGAGGCATTGCAAGACTGAGAGCCACAGGCATGATTTCTGGAAGATGATGCATTATGGGATGTGTAGTTTCACCACAGCTAGAGGGTTGAAGTTTGGCTATCCCCGCCGTAGCCCGCCTCCGTTTCAATATTTACCCGGTATTTTAGCGGTAGCAGAAAGTGCTTGGCAGAACATTCACTTGAAAGTAAACTGTCCCATGTGTGTATGGGGAGTCACCACGACAACCGCCATACCTTTCTTACAACACAAAATGGAAAGTCAAAAACAAAAGAAACTGGTCCAAGGGTCTCACTGCTCAGTCAGACCTCACTGGGGTCCATAGAGGTGCGCTTCCCTAACGTCCTCTTTCTGCATCACCAATCACTTCTAAACTCTCACCATGGACCTGTTCTTTTGTTGTTGGCTTGGCATGTTGTGATTGGGCATGGTCTGAAAACTGAACGCTGTCTCTGAATAGTTGCATTCAGAGACAGCCTTGTGGCAGCAGCTTCTGAGCTTCAAACCAAAAAGGAACCTTAGAGGCCAATGCAAAAGTGACAGCTGAGTGAGTAAGGGGCTATAGTACTGAATCCGGCCCGCCAGGCCATTTCATGGGGCTCTTGCACGTCTCCTGCAGCTTTAAATTTTCAAACCGAAGCCGAAGCTGTAAACAGACGCCGGGCTTCACAGGAAGGCTGCCGAGGTCCACAGCAAGGTCCCCGCAGTCTTCCTGTGAATCGCGACACCTGTTTACAGCGCCGGCAGAAAATCTCCTTCCTGTGGATCCATGTCACCAGCACCCGCCAAGACCGACCAGGACCCCTGGCAAGACCGTACAGCCCTCCTAAGACCCTGCACAGCCACCTGAGAGTCTGCACAGTCCACCATAGAACCTGCACAGTCCACCATCTTTCTGCATCACCAATCACTTCTAAACTCTCACCATGGACCTGTTCTTTTGTTGTTGGCTTGGCATGTTGTGATTGGGCATGGTCTGAAAACTGAACGCTGTCTCTGAATAGTTGCATTCAGAGACAGCCTTGTGGCAGCAGCTTCTGAGCTTCAAACCAAAAAGGAACCTTAGAGGCCAATGCAAAAGTGACAGCTGAGTGAGTAAGGGGCTATAGTACTGAATCCGGCCCGCCAGGCCATTTCATGGGGCTCTTGCACGTCTCCTGCAGCTTTAAATTTTCAAACCGAAGCCGAAGCTGTAAACAGACGCCGGGCTTCACAGGAAGGCTGCCGAGGTCCACAGCAAGGTCCCCGCAGTCTTCCTGTGAATCGCGACACCTGTTTACAGCGCCGGCAGAAAATCTCCTTCCTGTGGATCCATGTCACCAGCACCCGCCAAGACCGACCAGGACCCCTGGCAAGACCGTACAGCCCTCCTAAGACCCTGCACAGCCACCTGAGAGTCTGCACAGGCCACCATAGAACCTGCACAGTCCACCATAGAACCTGCACAGTCCACCATAGAACCTGCACAGCCACCTGAGAGTCTGCAAAACCCAGCATAGACCCAGCACAGCCCACGCACATCCACTTGAGTCTGCTGAGCCAAGCATAGACCCCCCGCTCAGCCCACCTGAGAGTCTGCACAGCATAGACCCAAAACAGCCACCATAGAATCAGCATAGACCCCGCACAACCTACCTAAGGGTCCGCAGAGCTCAGCATAGACCCTGCTCAGACCACCTGAGAGTCCGCACAGTCCACCATAGAACCTGCACAGCCACCCGAGAGCCTGCAAAACCCAGCTTAGACCCCGCTCAGCCCACCTGAGAGCCTGCAAAGCCCAGCATAGACCCCACATAGCCACTTGAGAGTTTACACAGCCCACCATAGAGCCTGCACAGCTCACCTGACAGTCTGCAATACTACACTAGTTGCCATTATTTTTCCTAGACTTTCAGAGCTAGCCATTAAGTTATTACTAAAACCGGTAATAATCAAATGCAGAGGCAATTATTTACTATGATAAAGAGTAGATACAACCGGCCCTTTGAGGGCAACCATAATGCTGATGCGGGCCGCAATTAAATTGAGTTTGACACCGCTGGGTTATAGTTTTGAGGTTGAGGGTTGCCAGTAGTGTGCAAATGCATTTCTGAAGCATCCCATCAACCCTTCCAGTGACTATTGTAACTTTAGAATATTTCATGGTGTTAGTTGACTAATTATGTTGACGATAACGAACACATGCCTAGTATATCATTTGTTTTAATTCAACTTGCTGCTTCATTTGCCTAATGACATCTAATACAAAGTGGTAATTTTAGGACTGAGCACCATATAAAAACCTGAATTACCTATTAATATGAGGCCTATTGTTCTCACTTCATTTCAATCATTTAGTATAAAGAGAATTCAATTACGTCCCGCTATTGTATCAAACATAAAAAGGTCCAGCAAGGTGCACACAGTGCTACAGCAGGCAGGGTAGTGCCAGGACTAGCAATGACATCTGCTGATTGGTCAGGTTCCGAGGCCACCGGGGCGTGCAGGACTGAATGAGGACATATGCACCTTGTGTACCTGTTAGGGACATGACCTTTTTAATCCTTTCTTTGCCAGGCAAATGAATCCCTTTTCCTTTTCCAGGAACGCGTTTAGAACTATGTGGTGGGTTAGTGCAAAATACTGCAGTGCCATTCATTTTAGATGGTGGCACCCCAACACACTATTACAGGGCAACCCAAACTGTAACGCTGCACAACGCACAGCAAATGCATCAGAAAAAAAAAAACATCTGCTTTTGCATGTATTGTGGTGTGTTGGCGGCCCATTAACCCCTTCATGACTGAGGCCCTTTTTTTTTCTTCTTCATTTTTTGCACCCATGTTATATTCCACATTTTAGGCCTGAAAATTAATTAAAACCCCCAAACATTATACATTTTCTGAAAGCCAAGACCCTGTAGAATAAAATGGTGGCAGTTGCAAATTTTTATGTTGCACGATATTAGCGCAACTGATATCAAACCCCCAAATCTAGTGAAAAATGCACTTAAATGCCCCAAAACACAATAAAATAGCCATTTTTAAAATAAAATAGATGAGGTTATGAGTAGATACCCAACGTGCTCAGGTTAAAAATTGTGTGCGTCCGTTAAACGGCGACAAAATTCAGTACCCCAAAAAGTCCATAGACGACGCTTTAAAAGCTCCCACAGGTCATCAGTTTAGAGCGCTAGAATTATTGCGTGCGCATCGATACCCAACGTGTGTAGTGCATTCGTCATTTTCATCGTAGGCGCACCCGGCCTGTGTTTACGTGAAGACGCGTGTGCCTGTGGGGGACTTTACACATTTTTAAAAAATTATTTCTACATTTTATTTATTATTTTCAAAAACGGATTTTTTTTTACTTTAATTGTTATCACATAGGGGGGCTTACAAGCTCCCCATGTGATAGCAGATAGTGGTGACAGGTACTCCAAAAGACCCCCAGTGGGGGGGTCGTCGTCAGACGGGGGGAATGGGTTGGACGACACACGTTCACCGGCCCGTAGAGGCAATCTGGCGACAGCGGAGCCGCCAGAATCGCTTCTACTGTAAAACCGTCAGTCGGTAGTCGGCTTCAACAGTAGTCGTTTAAACAGCCCCGATGCCAGCGGCGTACACTGTTTGTCGCTGGTCATGAAGGGGTTAAAATGAATGGAGAGGGAATTAATCACTCCCGGCTTCCTGATTGTCCGGGAAGCCGGCTCCCGAGGCAATCAGGAAGCCAGGTGGCGAGTAATGACCTGCCTCCCAGCTTCCTGATTGGCCGGCTCCATGCAGATAAGCCAGCTTCCCTGCCAATCAGCATGGATCCGGCTTCCTGGACAATCAGGGAGCCGGGTCATTACTTGCCGCACGGCTTACCGATTGGCCGGGAAGCCGACTCCATGCTGATTGGCTGAGAGCCAGCCAAACTGCATGGAGCCGGCTTCCTGATTGTAAGGGAAGGCGGCTCCATGTTCCCCCTATGGCACTGCCGGTCAGAGGAAATCCTGCTCTGACTGGAAGTTCCAGTATCAGGGAAGGTGTCAGAGCATTTGGGCGAGTACTCGTATCATATTCGGTATCGGCGCAACCCTACTTTTAAGATATGCGTGCCCTAATGTGCAAGTATGATTGGGCAAAAACCAAACAAATTTCAAAGCGGTTTACTTCCACTTTAAGAAGTTTATAAACAGCGCAGGCGGCTTAACACAAATGAACGGTGTCATCAGACTCCGGTTACAGCAATCACTATGATGAAACTGCAGAGTCTGCACACGGCAAGTTCTGTGCGAGCAAGGACGTCTAGATACAGATTACTTCTCTTCATGAAATACTCTACGAGACCGTATATTACATCACATGGCACTAAATATGGAATATGTACAAAAATTGGCATTTACTGCTTTTTCTCTTTTTTTTAATTTATTTTTAATTTAGTATGTAAAAAAAAAAATCAAAGAAGTCAAAACTTTCCAGGTTTCCTGAGTCAGTGAAACAAGTATGTCCGAGTATCCCGATGTCTGGCCATGGGTGCACCAGACAACGAGTTTGTGCAATATTGCCCCATTGACCATGAACTGTCACCAGATGGAAGTTGGAGCGGTCACTACAGTTCACGGCTCTTATGTAACAGTTCACAATCTTCCCAAGTTTCATGAATTGTTCAGATTATCAGACTATGTACATCCTATAGCAGTGGCTTCTAAAGTTTTCATCGAGGCCTCAATTGACAAGTGACATCCGGTCCTTGAATCTTTATTTTAAATGCTTTTCATCACACATTCCACACGAGACTGCAAGAAGTGTGCCTGGGAGTTCCTCTTTTGCATCGCAAGCATGTATCACCAGACCAGCGACGGTGGACCAGTGCTCTAGTAAGTAATGCTTGGCTAAAAAACGGATGTAAAATGCAAATAGGATGTTCGACTTGTATGGATATTAAACTTTATCTTCAGTTCCAACTAGACTGTACCTTTCATAGCTAGAGTTAGCACTGAAGCTGCAGCACATCAGTCACAGTATCCCAATGAATGACAAAAGAATTTAAAGGCTAAGGCATCCCTAGTATAGATAGTTTAACTGGTTTCCTATCTTATGTATATGAACCAACTTGGAAAAACTTAAATGCAAGAGGGTGCAACCCCCTAACCTAAAATACATGAAATCTGCCGTAAAATAAACTGCATACCCAAAGTCTTTCACCAGCCTTAAGGTCCCCACACACCTTGCGATAATCGTACAATAATCGCGCGAAATCCCACGATCGTACGATTATCGTAAGGTGTGTGGAAGCCGTGCGACATCTACTACTGTAAGGTCGCACGACTTAACTTCTGAACATGTTTGAAAACCCGCCGAGCATCGTACGGGCGGGTGTGTAGCATGTTCGTAAGATAAAAGCCGGACGGGCCGGTGTGTGCAAGCATTGCGGTTATCGGAAGCCCACCCCTCAGGGGGGCACGGCTTGCGATCATCACAAGTACGATCTGCCTGTCCAAGGTAGGCAGATCGTACGTTTTTTTAAGTACCTTACAACCATCGCAAGACAAAAGTCTTGCGATGGTTGTAAGGTGTGTGCCCAGCATAAGAGAGCAGTTACATAACAATAGACAACGTGATCATTTCATGTAAGCTCACCTGTCGCATCATAGGTGGTAGGTACCAGACACTGCACACTATGGCCCAGCTGGTCATCATTCGCAGGAGGTAGGTGATCATTCCATATTTACTGCTGTTAAAGAAGGCATCACCAAAGCGTGGGTCATACTGCCAAGAAGAAAGGAAGTGTTGGTGATGTCCCAATTATTGGCTTGCTCCCCCCCCCCCCACATATTCCACAGGACTCCTCAACTCACCTTGATGGCCACTGGGTATACTGTGGCTCCTATTTCAAAGCTTCCCTTCTTGAACATCATGACAGATGTGTTATTGATACAGGTGCCTAACGAGAAAAAGAAAAGATAATGAACGGAACAATGTACAGCCAATTTACTCCTCTGTCTACAGAAACAGCATCGGACAAGGATTCTAACTTCAGCAACCCATTTGGCTTAGGAAATACATGCAGTCCCCGGGCTATGATCAAGATAGGTTCTGTAGGTTTGTTCTTAAAGGAGAACTATGGGGTTAAGGCTTTTCCCCATAGTTCTCCTTAGGGTAACGGGAGGACACAAACTAGCGTCCTCCCGTCACCCTAGGCTCAGTATACCGCGAGCTGTAGCGGATCCCTATAATTGTGCTGGGATCTGCCCAGCTGCGTGACTGACAGCTGGCTCTGCCTATCTAGAGGCAGAGCCAGCTGTACCCGCCCCCTCCCCATTCCGCCAGTCCGCGCTGGCGGATCGGAGCGGGGAGGGGGGAAACCAGCCCCCCCCCCGTCACGCCAGGGAGCCGTGACAGGATCGAGATGTGAGCGAACGCCGGTATGTGTTCGCTCACCTCCCGATCTACTGAGCCGACCTGTGACAGTCTCATTGTCACAGGTCGGCTAGAACTATGTGGTGAGTGAAAAGCACCCACCTCATAGTTCTCCTTTAAGTTGAATTTGTATGTCAGTTGGAACAGGTACATTTTTTAAATGTAACTCCAGCCCCAAAAATGTTTTTTCGTTTTGGATAGCATTCGTTTGTTTCGCTGTGTGTGCCCCTGTTCAGAAGATTTCACCTCACTTTCTGTCGCTGGGACAATTGGATTCTGAAAATTGGAAACAAGGATTGGTGATAAAGCTTCAGTGGAGACACCTTTTTCCCATGATCACTCTTACAGGAGTGAATTTCCCTTCCTAGGGGTAGATTTCCTCTCACTTCCTGTTGTCTCAAGGACAGGAAGTGAGATAAAATCTTCCTAAATGAGGATACAGACAGCAGTAAAAACCTCACAGTGACCCAGAAAAAGAGCACCCCTCGTCTGCACATCTAACAAGCGCCAACTTCCTGTAATGTACGTACAATTCTACAAACCAGACCGCGGGGCACTCCTCGTCTGCACGAGCGCGGTAGCATTACAACGACTGAAATGCTGCGCGGTACACTTTGGCTGCAGCCTGGGACCCCCTGCTGTACAGTAATAGCCTCTGTTTGTAAGTAGGGGACGTATGTAAGTCGGATGTTTGCAACTCAGGGACTGCCTGTATGCACATGGGGATCAATGGGTTTCATGTATTGGTGCAATGTATGAAGCAGGACCAGCAGAGTGCGAGTCTCTAATCCAATGCATGGAAGTTCCAGTCTAAATGACTTTAGGTAGCTAAAAATGGCAGCACAGTCTCCCTGGAAGTCAATTATTTCTACAAATGTTCATAAGGCTGACAGCAAATGAGATAAAGACGGAGGAACAGGCCACAGGTAAGACTGGAACTCTCAATGGCAGAGATGGAATTAATCCACTACAGCCAATTATCTGCTTGTTGATTTTGAAAGGATGGGCCCTTTAATTTGTACAAACTAAACGTGAAAAACACATTGGTGTCTTTTGAAATGCACCGTTTACTATACATGCATCCCCTGCTCGATCGTTACTGTGGTTTTATAAAACTGCACCAGGGTGGAGGGTTTTTTTCCCCTCCAGATTTTGCATTAAAAAAAAAAACGGATCTCTGAGCTTCTGTCAGCAATGCAGACAGCTCATGGGAGGAGCCAAAAGAGTGTAGTGCATGGCTTCCTAAAAATAAGAATCTGTGGCTATGGCCACATGTGTTGTTGAGCCACACACCCAATAAAAGTGAGTGAATGTACAGTCAGGCCGGGGAGGAAAGGCGGCTAGAAGGCTAGCTCACTTGTTATCTCTCGTCTCGACTATTGCAACTCCCTCCTCATTGGCCGACCTCTAAACAGGCTCCTCCCCCCTTCAATCTATCATGAATGCTGCTGCCAGACTCATTCACCTAACCAACCGTTCAGTATCTGCATCCCCTACACTGGCTTCCATTCCTCACCCCTCCCTGCCAATCCCTCCACTGGATCCATCCCTCACCCCCCACTGCCAATCCCTCCACTGGCTTCCAATTGCCTAAAGGATCAAATTAACAACCACTTAAAAAGCCATTCACAACTCAGCCCCAGGTTACATCTCCAACCTTGTCTCAAAGTATCACCCTAACCGTCCGCTATGTTCCTCCCAAGACCTCCTGCTCTCTAGCTCCCTTGTCAACTCCTCCCATGCTCGCCTCCAGGACTTCTCTTGAGTCTCCCCCATTATTTGGAACTCCTTACCTCAACCTGTCCGTCTATCTCCCACTCCGACTGCCTTTAGGCGATCCCTTAAGACTCCTCTCTTCAGGGAAGCCAATCCCCCCTCAACCTAACCACTGAAATATCACTTTTTTAAATTCATCCCCACACAGCCACCTCCTCCTGTATCACTTGCCCCTCCCTTTTAGATTGTAAGCCCTCAGGGGCAGGGCCCCCCTTACCATCTTGTCCTGAATTGTATTGTGATTGTAATGTCTTACTTATATTGTAAAGCGCTGCGCAAACTGTTGGCGCTATATAAATCCTGTATAATAAGAATAATATTCGGAACGTCCTCCAGCCAGGAAATGAGGCGGGCTCTGTCTGATATGCTGCAGCTTCTAATGTACATTGTGAGACGCTCGCAGCGTGCAGTGACATTACAGTAAGCAATTTTAGTACAACTGGGCAAGATGGAAGGGAAAGGCTTTGGTTGTAATTGTAACCAAAATCGGATGTCATCTTTTGCCGCTGGTTAAACCATATGATGAAAATGCGTGTATGTCCAGTGGCAGAGAAAAACACACCCCTGGGAGCAATAAGTGAATAGAAGCCATACACCTAAAGAGGACCCGTCATGAACTCTCCTACTTATCTAAAGATAAAGGCTGAAGAGCCGCTCCTACCTTCAGGGAATATAAGGATTGGCAGTTTACTCTGATCTTTCGCATGCTCCGATAGCCTGGGGAAAGCAAAGGGAATATGAAGACATACATAGGTATGAAGAGAGACAATATATCATAGAGTGCAATTAGGATCATAAATTATGAATACATTTTTATTGGGCTCCTGGCCGTTGCTGCACACAACCTGCTGTGACTTTGGCTCCAGATATGGGTGACGTTACTGCGTACACTATAAAAGGATCCTCTTTTCCATGAGGGAATCACTAAGCCGGCGGTTATCAATCTGTGTAACCTCAGTCCATGGTCATTAAGTTGTGACCCGAGTGCACGGGATTGCGGAACCAAGCATTCCGGTGCGGGCGATCAAACTGTGGACAGGAGGTGCGTTTGGATCGCAAGGGACTGTGGGATTAACTCACTGTACTAGTGTGAACAGGCCCTCAAAAACACACACACAACCACAGACAAAACCTCACACACTCACAGACATTCTCACACACTCTCTCCAAACAAATGTTTAATTATATATTTATGATCCACCCAGTCTCCCTACCTTATAAGAACTGGAGTGGATCCTCAGCCTGGGGTCCAGTGTGGGCTGCTGTGCCGTGATGGAGCTCCATCCATATGTGCATTGCTTGTACAGCTCCCTTGCGTGCCCTGTAGAGGTGTCGGGAACCAGAACGTGACATCACTCTGGTCCAGGCGTCTCTACAGGGCACACGAGGGAGCTGTATGCAATGCAAGTATGGATGGAGCTCACTCGCAGCCATACCCCCACCCCACGCTGACACTTGGTGCTGGGCAGCATATTTTAAATGGTTGCTCGGTACAAGAACTCACAATGCTGAGCTAGGGGGAGGATGAGGAGCCTCTCACCTAGCGCAGTGGAAGGCATGTGCCAATCCATTGAACACGGTATTGTGACCCACTTTTGGGTTTCGATTGGCAGCCAGTCTGGGACTGCTAAATGAAAGCCTCTGATGCAGCAATGGGGACATTTTGATAATTATTAGCTTCCCTACACATTACCTTTTAGCAACAAGATGTCTATCTTTGACTTCTGAGCGCTCGAACCAGACGTGTGGACAGGCCTTTACCATGGCCCTCTGGATGATTCCCATCAGACCGCCATGTACTTGTCCCACCTATGAGAAGGAGAGAATAATAAAGCAAAATATTGAGCTTAAAGCATAAGTGCATTTTTTAGACAACGTGTACTTAGCCTTTTTATCCCCCTCCCCCCTACAGATGCATAATTACATTGATCTGACAGCCGCGGTCTGCACTTCTTGTTTACATCCAGCGTTGCAAGTATTTACTGTCCTGACTGTGCCTGCACATTATAGCCCCGTAGACTTCAATGGGGCTATGTTTCGAGGCCAGAGACTAAAGCTGGTCATACACTATACAAATTGCGCACAGTGGGTGCCACTGAATGCACCCTTTTGGCCGGCATCCCTTGATCAGCTGATCGAAGGAGCCAGTCGACAAGCAATCTTCATTGATTTCCGACAGTAGGGATTCCGCAATGCATGCTCTTAAGCGTTGATGGAGGAAGCTGTAATATTTTCTTCGTTCAGCCTGCGGGTTGAACGTAGAAAATGTTAC
The DNA here is from genome assembly GCF_000935625.1 of Nanorana parkeri. NCBI lineage: Eukaryota > Metazoa > Chordata > Amphibia > Anura > Dicroglossidae > Nanorana > Nanorana parkeri. Next base: position 879,434 of record NW_017306954.1, on the reverse strand, counting down.
AGCGCATGGCCAGCTTAAGCAAGACGGCCAGAAAGAAGTCTATGGATCTGTAATGCTCAGGCGCAGCCAGGACAGTGGAGGCTTGCAGTGCTGCATATAAACGAATACCGGAGTCTGCAGCCATCGGATCAAGGTAGGTATGCAGAGTGGGAGGGTGGGTTAGGTCAGGTCAAGGCAGAGGTGGCAAAAAGGATAAGTGCGCTTTGTCTTAAACTGCACTTATCCTTTAAATACTAAAGTTAGTAAAACCAATCCAATGCAGCACATTACAGTACATAAAAGACAAAGACATAAAAAGTACACATTTTGAAACTAAAAACAGATTCCATAACATGCCGAATGTACCTTCTACTCCATTATCTGTGCCCCCAACACTGAGTGGATGTACTTGCGTACATACACACAATAGGTTGAACTTGATGGACCCGTGTCTTTATTCAACCTCAAATACTATGTAACCATGTACATATGTTCTTACTTTTGGAGAGTCAAAGTATACGCTCACCCTCCCGCCTTCTACATGCCAATGCCCTAGACTGCTGATGGGTCACTAAAACGCTAAGTATTGCATATGATCAGGGACGTGCCTATGATCCCACAGATCCCCAATGGTGGACACCAGCAAGCTGTGGTGCGGCAGATAGAATTGCAAACAGTCTAATGATCTAGTTATGGTGTCTGCTTTACTCTCAGTGTATGGCTCTTCATTTTTGTTTTGTTACAGGTACACTTTAAAACTTTCAACCTACCATGGCGTAATATCTATCGCTGGCAAGGATGATAACGTCAATGGGAGACGTGTGATTGGCCACACAGATGCCGCCATTCCTGGGCCGATTCTCGCTATTGAGAACAAAATATTGTGTGTAAAGCAACAGAAGAGATTTCACAGAATAAATCAGAAACCAAAGAG
>NW_017306954.1:857777-878480 GCF_000935625.1 Nanorana parkeri | reverse complement strand
CGCACACAGATCCGGTAACACATCAGATGGATATGTTTACTGAGGAACTCCTTAAACCTGAAAAGTAATAAATGTTCAGGAGCCAATTCATCACCAGACATTATTAACCCCTTCATGACCGAGGCCTCTTTTTTTTTGCACCCATGTTATAATGCACATTTAGGCCTGAAAATTACTTCAAACCCCCAAACGTTACATATTTTCTGAAAGCCTAGACAACGTAGAATAAAATGTCGGCAGTTGCAAATGTTTCTGTTGCACGATATTAGCGCAACTTATCAAACCCACAAATTTACTGAAAAATGCACTTAAAGTGACATTAAACCCTCAGATTTTGTAACATAAAACAATACTGTAATGTGCGCCTTACTGTAATCCATGGTTGTTTCCCTTCTCTTTGCTGCTCTTCCTTTTAAATCCTCATCTCTTCTCATGCTTGGGGAGAACTTCCCTTTGCAGCTGACTGCCTCTTCTTGTAGTGCTGGCTCAGGCTGTGAACCTTCACACAGACACCATGTATCCATTTAAGAGACAAGGCAGTCTGCTGCAAAACGGAAGTTCTCCCCAAGCATGAGAAGACATGAGGATTTAAAAAGGAAGAGCAGCAAAGAGAAGGGAAACAACCATGGATTGCAGTAAGGCGCACATTACAGTATTGGTTTATGTTAAAAAACCTGGAGGGTTTAATGTCACTAAGTTAAATTTAGTGCCCCAAAACACAAACAAAAAACCCATTTTTAAAATAACATATAAAAAGATGAGGTTACAACGAGTAAATAGATACCCAACATGTCCAGGTTAAAAATGTACCGGCCCGTAGAAGCGATCTGGCGGCAGCGGAGTCGCCAGAATCACTTCTACTGTAAAGCCGACCGTCGTCTTTACAAATGTAAACAGAGTCCCGGCGGCTAAAGCAGTGACGTACTATGTACGTCACTGGTCATGAAGGGGTTAAAATATAAAAAGGTACACAAAACATTGCTGAAATGTTCAGGCTGCTACTGGCCGTTTGACAATAAACAAATAAAATTGCGCAATGTTTTCATCTCCTCTCCATGCGATGGAAGAGAAGTACTGTGGAAATCTAATCTACAAAATAAAACCCGTTTTTTTCTATATCCATCACTAAATTGTGCCGACTCAGCGGGAGCCGAGCCGGGAACGCTTCCGCAGCTAAATAAAAGCTCAGCTTTTTTACTTGTTCCTTGGATTAGATCAGAGGTTCTCAACCTGTGTAACCTCAGGACCCACATTTGTCCTTGGTCAGTAAGTCATGACCAGAGTCGCACTGCAATAGAACGCATGGCATTGCGGTACCTCCCGTTCCGGTGTGGGGGACCGAACTGTGGGTGGGAAGCGAGTTTGGGGTGCCATTTTTTTTTTCAAGATCCACCCAGTCTCTCTATCTTACGACAACTGGAATGGATCTTCAGCCTGGGGTCTAGTGTGGGATGCTGTGCTGTAATGGAGCTCCACTAATATGTGCATTGCTTATGCAGCTCCATTGCGTGCCGTGTAGGGGTGCCGGGAGCCAGAATGTGACGTCACTCCGGTCCGGGCCCCTGTACAGGACACGTGAGGGAGTTGTAAGCAATGCACGTATGGATGGAGCTCCATCCCATCCCACCTCAAGCTGACACTCGGCACCGGGCAGCATGTTTTGAATGGCTGCTTGGCACGAGAACTGACAGTGCTGCGCTAGGGGGAGGCAGAGGAGCCTCTCACCTAGAAAAGTGGAAGGTATGTGGTGACCCACTAAACACAGGGTTGCGACCCACCAGTTGAGAACCAAGTGTTTAGACTCACCCAGCAGCACGCACGAGTGGGACAAGCGAGGAAGTCTAAAAACGCCCCCCTCACATTCGGGAAGCGAACACCAGGGAAATTAAACGTTTTTCCATGCAGTGGGGCTGCCCCTTCATTGCAAAGGTTAACTATGTTTATAGCTAGAGGACAGGAAAAAGCTGTTTACAGGGGTGTGCTATTCCAATCGCCCAATGCCCGGGACATGCAGTTCTGTGTGTCGGGCAGGTTTGTTTTCCTACATTTAGCCCTGCTGCAGGGCTAAATGTAGAGCAGGGGAGTCGCCGCTCGCTTTGTAAAAGTGACCTGGGCAGCTGTACAGGCACTCGGGCCACTTGTAGCAGCCCGCTTGTCCGCTCCCCACCTAAGGCCCCATTCACACTGAGCGACATGAAAATCGCGCGATTATGAGCGATATTGCGCGACGAGCGATATTGCGCGACTTTTTCCTATTGGGCTGTATGCAATCAGGAGCAATATCGCTCAAAATCGCTCGAAAAAAGGGTCATGTAGGAGCGACAAGCTACCAGCGACGAGCTACAAGCGATATTGAGCGACGAGATGTGAACAGCTCCATTGAAATGGATTGGAGAAGCTACATAGAGCGATATCGCGTGGAAATATGAGCGATATGGCTGCAAAAATCGCGCAATAAATCGCTCAGTGTGAATGGGACCTCACTGTGGTTTTCAGGGTCTCCCGCTCTTCTGGGAGGCCACGGCAAATGACTTAAAAATGGAGAGCAGGGAGCAGACAGGGGAACCCTGTGTGATCAGTAAGACAGGAGCTCTGTACTCACAGTACTTCCTGTCTCAGCTGTCACAAGCTCGGCTGCACAAGGGGATCGAGCACAATGCTGGCCAATGAGAAGAACGTCTTAGCACAGGTAAAAGGAGAATCATGGGGTGAGTGAAAAACACACATCCCATAATTCAAGTCGTCCTGTGACACTGAAGCTATCACGTGTCAGCTCTATTGACTGGAAACTCGGCGAACACATACCGCAGATCGTTGACTTTCCGATGCTCTCCCTGCAGAGACCCTGGCAGTCAGCGCTCTCCTCTTGTTCCCTCCGCTCCGGCTGTGGCGTGTTCCTCGGCGTCCTCATTACAACAGGGTTATGAAGACCAATGACGTCATTGGTCCTTAGACTGCTGAAGCAAAGAGGAGCATAGACTGCCAGGTCCCGTCAAGGAGCCCGGAGGGAGCAGAATCAGGCATATGACACTGCTTTTTCCGCTCCCCTAGGCATCAACTTGTGGTTAACCCTTGCAGTGCGGGGGCAGCTCCACTGCCAGGCAAAACTTTTCATTTCCCTAGTGCCGGGCTTTAAATATAAGTATCAAAGAATCACCTGCACCCCATACAGCATGTGGACCTTCAAATACAGAAGTTTGGTGCTCGAAGTGACAACATGGATGGCGCTGTGTAAGATACAGTCAGTAATAGAAGTCACCAGCACTCGACATTATGTGCAAGAAGCATAAGCACTTTATTTGAACTGTCACATGCATTGTTAAGCCAATTTTTCGGGGGCCACGCAGGGTCCCTTCTTCAGGACGACAGTGACTATGGCCACTATGTCGCCCTGAAGAAGGACCCTGCGTGGCCTTGAAACGTTGGCTTAACGACACATGCGACAGATCAATAAAAGTGCTTATAATTCTTGCACATTATTATTATTATTACATAGTATTTATAGAGCGCCAACAGTTTGCGCAGAGCTTTACAATATAAGGAAGACATTACAGTTACAATACAATTCAAGACACGATGGTAAGGAGGGCCCTGCCCATGAGGGCTTACAATCTAAAAGAGGAGGGGGAAATGATACATGAGGAGGGAGCTGTGTGGGGATGAATTATTTGAGAATGTGAAGGTTCAGTGGTTAGGTTGAGGTGGGATAGGCTTCCTTGAAGAGATGAGTCTTTAGGGAACGCCTAAAGGCAGTCAAGGTGGGCGATAGACGGACAGGTTGGGGTAAAGAGTTCCAGAGGATGGGAGAGACTCTAGAGAAGTCCTGACTTTAAATATCCCCCAATAGCCACACAGGATATAAATCCACTTTGTTTGCACCAAATGACTTTGCAAGCATATATATTACCTTGCATAAGTAGTGGTGACAACATCACTTTACATAGCCTGTGCAGAGAGCAGAGTTGTGGGAGGGGCCCAGCAGCTCCACCCACTACAGACTGCCTGCAGAATATTGCCAGAGGGGGCGGAGACAAGACCAGTCAGCCTGAGCAGTGAGAGCAGCAGTGACTGGCCTTGATTTCAGGAGGGGGCGGAGACAAGACCAGTCAGCCTGAGCAGTGAGAGAGAGCAGCAGTGAATGGTCTTGATTACAGGAGGGAGCGGAGACAAGACCAGTCACCCTGAGCAGTGAGAGAGAGCAGCAGTGACTGGTCTTTATTACAGGTAGCTCTGCGTAGAGGCAAAATTGTATTCCGGATTAATGCACAGATCTGGCAGATATACACAAAGCACATCAAGAGTCAAGTAGAAATACACGTGTTTCTTGAATAGACAATTTTTACTTCTATAGAGTTCAGCTGTAATGCAGTGTTCTTTCAGGTTTGAAAGGCTGAGCACCATATGCAAATATTAAAAACATGGAATGACACTAACCAGCCACTTGGTAGGTATCCAACTACAGTAGTTCCAAACACCAGAAGACTGACCCCTGTGATAGCCAAGGCAATCCTACAGAGAGAGACATTGCGGACAGTCAGAAATATATGGAAATATTCCAAGCCAAAAGCAGAAGGACGCAATGATCAGAGACTCACCTGAGTGGCAGTAGAAAGGTGTAGCGGACCAACATGCCCAGCCCCCACAGCACAGTGAGCCGCAAGCTGATATGCTGGAAGTTGTAGTTGGTTCTGCTCAGGAGGTTCCACGTCTCCAGCTCCTCTGCCGAGAAGCGCTTGGTCACCTCATCGTCCATGATGCTCTCCATGCCTTGCCGACAGAAGTAAAATATATCTGCCAGCTCGAAATCTGGGCCATCGTGACCGCTTCCCCGCATCTCAAATATTCCTTTCTCAAGGGATGTGCTGTCTTTAGCAATAATTCCTGCAAAGAAAAAGGAACAACCGTGAGAAACCCAGAGAGCGTGTCTGGGGATGAAGAACAAAGGAGGATCTAGTGTACAACAGAGGAAAAGATGGGAGAGAGGAGAGGACATGGTGGGGGACGCAGAGAAGAATAATAGCTGCAATGGAAGAAGAGCTGACATGAGCAGGACAATAGCAGGAGTGGACCAATGAATGATGATTTCAGGATACAAACATACAGAGGGTTATTCACAGAAGGGTGAAGGGTTTGGAGAAGGAGAAGTGAACAATCTAGGACGACATAGCGGAGCTGGAAAAATGTTCCAGTTCAGCTCACTTTCCAGTCCAGCTATGTCGTCCTAGATTGTTCACTTCCCTTGCCTTCTCCTAACTCTTCACCCTTCTAGTGCATAACCCTGATAGAAGTGTAACGGCAGAAAAAGACCAATCCAGTCTGCACTATTTATTTATTGTTTTCCAGATTTGATCTCAGTTTAGATCCGTGTTTGTCCCAAGCATGCTGAAACTTACTGGTTGACTGACTCACTGACTTCTGCTGGAAGTCGGCTCCAAACATCAGCTACTCTTTGGAAAAAGTACTTTTCTCCTGCTTGTTTAAAGTCCCCGTGTTCCGGTTGTGAGAGCAAATGTTGTTAAATTTATTACTTGTATAAAACTTTGATAAAGTCCCCGTGTTCCAGGATCTTAGCTTCGTATTGAGAACACGGCCTTTCTCAACCTTATTCACACCTTTCATGTAGTTAAAGGTTTCACCAATCCCAGTCCCCCATTCCTCCAGACTGTACATATTAAAAGGAGAACTATGAGGTGGGTGCTTTTTACTCACCTCATAGTTCTAGCCGACCTGTGACAATGAGACTGTCACAGGTCGGCTCAGTAGATCGGGAGGTGAGCGAACACATACCGGCGTTCGCTCACCTCTCGATCCTGTCACAGCTCTGTGCCGTCACAGGGGAGGGACTGGATTCCCCTCTCCGATCCTCCAGCGCTGACTGGCGGAACGGACGGGGGAGGGGGCGGGTACAGCTGGCTCTGCCTTTAGATAGGCAGAGCCCGCTGTCAGTCACGCAGCTGGGCGGATCCCGGCACAATTGTCGGGATCCGCTTCAGCGTCTCAGTATACCGCGAGCGGCATCTCAGTATACCGCGAGCTACAGCTCGCGGTATACTGAGCCTAGGGTGACGGGAGGACGCTAGTTTGCGTCCTCCCGTGACCCTAAGGAGAACTATGGGGAAAAGACTTAACCCCATAGTTCTCCTTTAAAGGAGAAGGAGGCCTGGGCTCTCCTCTCTACACCGCTCGATCAGCCTCCTGTGACAGCGTGTCAGAGAGAAAAGCAAGGTACACACACTCTTTGAGCATATGGTATGTTAACTATATCCTCAATTATGAATGAATGGGAAGTCATCTACATCACCTCTACATCCCCTCCTGTTCATTCATAATTGTGGTTATAGTAAACAAACCATGTTATCAATGAACAGGAACACTCATAAAGGATTCCTGCTCATTTATAACAGGGGACACAGAAAAAGAGATTGAAGACTGTGTGTTCTCAATCTCTTTTTCTATTTTAAAAGGGAAATATCAGGGGTCTGTTTAGACCCATAATATTTCCCAATTAAAAGTAAAGTAAAAAATATAAATATTTAATAAAAAATGAATGAATAAATAAAAATGAATATAAAAAATTTAAAAAGTTTATAAAAAATAAAATATTGAAAAAAATAAAAATAAAAAACATTTTCAGTATCCATTTCGGTTTCGGCCTGACATTTTTTTTTATTTCGGTTTCGTTTCGGTTTTAAAATTTCCATTTCGGTGCACCTCTACTCATTATGCCAAAAAGGAAACATTTCCGGCCTTTCCTTTTATACCTGATCCATATTATGTACATTCATTAGTCCACACACAGATTTCTGTACACAGGTTTATCTAAACTTGGCAAACTGCGACATGAGAAGCCAAAACTCAGGGAATATAAAGTACTTATAATCTGCATACCATTAGATAAAGGTTTGTACAGGGTATGACAGTTCTCCTTCACGCCCCTCTCAATTCGCAAGGTGGCCCACTGCAGAAAAGACAAAATGTGTTATAAAATGATGGAACTGTCATTTATTATACAGCTATAACACAATGATGAGCTGCGTTATGCATATACAATATATAAAGTTGCATATACAGCATTTGTAAAATACATTAAAGGAGAACTATGAGGCGAGTGATTTTCACTCAGCCTTATAATCTCAGCCGACCTGTGACAATGAGACTGTCACACGTCACTGCAATAGATCGGGAAGTGAGCGAACACATACCGTCGCTCGCTCACTTGTCGATCTATCCCTGCAGAGAGCCGTGACTGTCACTCACGGCTCCCTGCAGGGATTCCCCCCTCCCCTCTCCTCCAGCGCTGACTGGCGGAACGGACGGGGGAGGGGGCGGGCACAGCCGGCTCAGCCTCTAGATAGGCAGAGCCAGCTGTCACTCACGCAGCTGGGCGGATCCAGACACTATTATCGGGATCCGTCCCGGCTGCGGCGTCTCAGTATACCGCGACCTGTAGCCGTATACTGAGCCTAGGGTGGCGGGAGGACGCTAGTTTGTGTCCTCCCGTTACCCTTAGGAGAACTATGGGGAAAAGCCCTGACCCCATAGTTCTCCTTTAATCCATGACATAAGCCTTTCAGAAAGTCCTTGCTGGTCATAAAATATGGTTTTTAAACAAACAACAAAAAAGGTACAATGTGCAATTTCCACCAACGTAAAGTAAAAAAAAAAAAGAAAAAGAAAAAAAAAACTAGGGTGTAATGTAGCTCTAACGCAGGGGTAGCAGACCTCCGGCCCGCCAGCTGTGGTGACACTACAAATCCCATGATGCATCTCTCTCGGGGAGTCATGTCTGTGAGAATCTTGCAATGCCTCATGGGATTTGTAGTTCCACCACAGCTGGAGGGCCGGAGGTTTGCTACCCCTGTTCTAAAGCCTCCAACCTTTTACAATGATTTCACTATTATGAATCGAAGGACCATTCCCCAGGACATTGTTTAACCGCTTGTCCTCCGGCCGTTGTATATAAATGGGGGCTGGGCTCGCTCTTGGAATGCGGTCCCGTAAATAAATGGCTTTTTTTTTATTTTACCGCTCGCTTGCGCACAAGCATGACACAGTAAGCATTTCTTGGCTGTTGCATACAAGCGTTCAGGAGGCTAAAGAGCTGCATGGCATGGTGCGTGGGAGAGTGCGCCCCCCAACCTCTGTTGCCAGCTAACCCGGGCTCCGCTCTCCCCCAGGGCCGGGGCCGGTACAGTGGGTCAGTGTACATTGATCGGAGGGAGACCAGTACACTTCCAGCAGCTGATCTCCCCTCTGATCACTGAAACCGGTGTGTATTACGTTACTTCCGGTTTCAGTGTCATTCCTCTGGCTGCTGTAGCTGCAGAAGAAGCTGGTGAAACAAATCTCACATCATATACACTGTGTATAGAACGTGATGTAACGCAGATCTCACATCTTATACACGGTGTATAGAACGTGAAGTGACGCAGATCTCGCATCTTATGCACGGTGTATAGAACGTGATGGGAAGCAGATCTCACGTCTTATACAGAGTGTATAGAACGTGATGTGACGCAGATCTCACGTCTTATGCACGGTGTATAGAACGTGATGGGAAGCAGATCTCACGTCTTATACACGGTGTATAGATCGTGATGTGACGCAGATCTCGCATCTTATGCACGGTGTATAGAACGTGATGGGAAGCAGATCTCACGCCTTATACCCGGTGTACAGAACGTGATGTGAAGCAGATCTCACATCTTATACAGTGTGTATAGAACGTGATGTGAAGCAGATCTCACTTCTTATACAAGGTGTATAGAACGTGATGGGAAGCAGATCTCACGCCTTATACCCTGTGTACAGAACGTGATGTGAAGCAGATCTCACATCTCATACAGTGTGTATTGAACGTCATGTGAAGCAGATCTCACGTCTTATACCCTGTGTATAGAACGTGATGTGACGCAGATCTCACGCCTTATATACACGGTGTATAGAACGTGATGGGAAGCAGATTATTATTATTACATAGTATTTATATGGCGCCAACAGTTTGCGCAGCGCTTTACAATGTAAGGAAGACATTACAGTTACAATACAATTCAAGACAGGATGGTAAGGAGGGCCCTGCCCCTGAGGGTTTACAATCTGTGTATAGAACGTGATGTGAAGAAGATCTCACTTCTTATACACTGTGTACAGAACGTGACGTTAGACCACTGCGGAGTAGAGGGAGAGAGGCTCCAGTAACCAATCGAAGAGCAAGCCGGCTCAGCCGAGGATCAGGCGAGTGAGTATAGCTTTATTTTTTACCCTTGGCAAAAACGAGCACTTAACCCTTGTAGTGCAGGGATAGACTCACTGCAAGGGTTAATACAAAATTTACCCGGAGTTCTGCTTTAAGTCATAGCTCCAATAGCTACTTCCCCGGCTTCTGCATCCAGGGAATGACAGCTCAGGGAACAGAAGTGATACTCATCCCTATAATTAGAGCCGACGTGTGACACTGCAGCTGCCACAAGTCGGCTCTATTGATCGAGAACTCAGCGATCACATACCACTGAGTTCCTGATCATCCCCCTGCAGAGAGTGGTGAGTGTTACCCCCAGGGATTGCCTCCTCCCTTCTTCATTCCTCCAACGCTGACTGGAGGAACGGACAGGGAGGAGGCGGATAGAGCTGGCCCTGCTTCTAGAGAGGCAGAGCCAGCTGTCAGTCAGGCCGCGGGGTGGATCCCAACAATATTGTCGGGAAGCATCCTGGATTCTGTGCTGCTCTGCGCTGTCAGCCTATAGCAAGCAATAGCCCACTATATGCAGAGTTTTGGGTCACAGGAGGACATTAGTATATGTCCTCCTGTGACAAATGGCAAAAAAAAAAAGGTTGGGCCATAGTTTTCCTTTAAGCAGCATTGGCTACCTGGCTCCTGAGATTTGTCCAGCCCAGCTACGGGTACTGCATTCATCTAGGGCTGCAGCTAATAATTATTTTCATAATCGATTAGTTGCCCCATTATTTTTCAATTAAATCGATTGGTTGCATTCAAAAATCTCTCTCTCTCTCATCGATAATGAGTAGTTGCCAACTATTCTCATAATCGATTTAATTGATTAGTTGTTGCAGCCCTACAATCATCAAACCAATCTAAAAATTAGGAATGCAACTAATGATTATTTTCATAATTGATTAAATCGGGTTAAAAAAAATGTAACCACTTCAAGACCAGGTGTTAGACCCCCTTCCTGTCCCGGCCATTTTTCAGTGTTCAGCGCTGCGGTACTTTGACTGACGTTTTTTCCGTCATGCAGCGCTGTACTGAAATGAATTTTATACCCTTTTTTGGGGACAGATAAAGCTTTCTTTTGGTGGTATTTAATCACCACTGAGGTTTGTTTTTTTTACTATATTTCAGAAAATGTACTGAAATTGTTTACATTATGTTAGGAAACAATTATTATTACCCAATTCTTTGGTTAAAAAAAAAAATAGGGTAAATAGACACCAAACATGTCAAGCTTAAAAATTGCACACACCCGCGAAATCGCAAAAAATTACCATACCCAAAATTGGCCATAGGCGACGCTTTAAAAGCTTTTACCGCTCATCAGTTTAGTGTTATCAGTGATTGATGGCCCTAGAATGATTGCTCTCACTGCGACGTTCACGGCGATATGTAACATGTGCGGCATAATGGTCACAATCGTCATTTTCGCAGGTATGCGCCCCAGACGCATGTTTGCATTCGTGCATGTATTGGTGGGGGCTTTAAAAAAAAATTTCTCTAAGACCCCTAATATCACCTAGGATCCCCCCTAAAAAGCTGATGAAGCAGAGATCTGCTTCATCAGCTTCTCTCCATCTTCTAAAACTGGAGAGTGACACATAAATGCGGAAGTGATGTAATATACATCACTTCCGCATTCTGATAGCGGAGAGGGGACCGGAGGGTGATTGTGTACCGACCTCCCTCTGATCCCCTCTCACAGAGGCACTATGCTGGTCCCGGGCTCGCACCGGGCACAGCAGGGCTCGGGACCAGTGTGACAACGGGAGGGGGAGCCACGGAGGTGGGGGAGCTGGGGAGAGGAGTGGGGGACACACGGGCCGGCAGCTCATACGAGCGATCCGCCAGGTCTATAGCCGGCGGATCACTTGCATGTTAACAGGCATCAGAGCCTGTTTTTAAATTGATGGTGTTTAACTGTGGCACGCGCTAGTGGGCACCCGCTCAGATCTAGAGGTCGGCCGGGAGGTAGTTAAATACTATCCTTAATTTAATATAAAATACACAGATCGAGATTTACAAAGTGCACTTCAAAATAAAACTGCACGCACAATATTTTGCAATCGAACTGCACTGGAATGCATGGCATTGCAGTACCGTCAAGTCCAGTGCGGGCGATCGCACTGCGGGTGGGAGGCGCAGTTGGGGTCCCATTGAAATTAATAATTGTATTGTAAGCACATGGAGTTTGAATAGCTTCAGCCCGGGAGTGATAGCTGCCGGTGGCAGGATTCCACAGACGGCAGCTGAATGTAAATACAGCAGGTAGTGGGCTGGTGCAATAGCCAGCCTGCTATTGGCCATTTCACATTGCAAAAGCCAATAGCAGGCTGGCTACTGCACCCGCCCACTGCTTACTGTGCCCTTTGATCGGAGGGGAAGCAGAGCCGATAAAACACCTTCTCACAGCAAGGAGGAGAGAGCTAGGGGATCCAACCAACCAGGTCATACTAAAACCTGATCAACATTGTTTTGTGACGGTCTGCATCAATAAAGAAGATGGATTATCGACACAAGACATAGGTGTGCTGGTGACATTTATCATATCTTTGATTGGAGAGGACACAGAGCCAATGAAACACCATCTCCCAGCGTGGAGGAGAGACCTAGGTGATCCAACCAACTAATCGATAATGAAAATGGTTGTCAATTATTCTCATTATCGATCAATTAGTTGGTTGCAGCCCCCATCTAAACGAATGTCCCTATACTACAAGCTATACCTCTTCATATTCCTCTTGTCATGGTCACAGAGAAAAAGGAGCATACCGATACGTACAATATACATTTTATGGCTTTTTTTGCAAAATGAATTCAATTTAACGTAAGCCGCTTCTGAGATGCAATCATCAGCTGCAGTCTGTACTGTCTGCCGCTAATGCAAAGGTAGACAACAAGCAGAAAGCTGCAAGCGATGGCTCCCCAGACGGAGGTAAATATGGTTATCTAGCATGACCGGGCGTCCATGGAAAAAGAAGCTAAGTGGATTGTTTTTCTAGCAGCACTGAGCAGCTGTAGATAGCCTGAGGGCTCTCTGTGTCACCGGAGCTTCCAGCGATAGCTGCGTGCTGGCAGGGCACGCTGGAAAAACAGCTGAGAAGCCGCGGGCTGCTCACACTTCTATACGACACAAAGATATCAACACAAGGCGACTTACCGTGAAAATTCGGAGCAAGGTTTTCATGTACAGCCAGCGGATGCCGAAGGAAACCCCGAAGATGGCAGGTACGATGATGAAGACCAGGAGGAGGGTGAACCAGAGGGTAACAGACAGGCCCAGCAGATTACACAGCACGCTGTCAAATGGCAGCAGGGAGCTCATGGTGTGGGAGACAAAAGAAATGGACGTAACCAACAAAAGGTTCGCCAGGGGACAAGACAAATGATAAATAAGGGGAAACGGCAGCACGTTGTGGGTCAATGGCTTTGTAACTTCTTCAGGAAAGGAAGGACGGCCGTAATGGACATATCCACAAATAACTAATCATGTGACTGTAGGAGACGGAAGGAGGTTCAGAAAAATAATCCGTTCTTCCAGCGTCTTCCGATGACCGCGATCGTTCCCACACAATATATAGGCGTCGATGGCACCTGTTTATGGTCCCTTGGCCCAGCCTAGTACAGCTTTCAGGTGTGTATGTTTGTAATTCCAATGTTCCAGTCTTTCTTTCCTGGAGATCATTGACAAAGTTCTTTCTCATCTGTAATGTCTGTTGAACATGTCCAATCCAGTCCTCAGCTGTGGTGCCTACATCCAAAGTCCACTCTCCAGTCCAGTAATATGCGAGCCCGTCCTGGTTCAGTCATGACTTGCTGGTCGGGGTCTGGGGGCGTGGGATTCCTCTCACCGGGCATATGCTGGCCGCCACCTCCTCCTCCTGGGCATGGATGCAAGTGCTACCCTGTATGAGACAAACAGAGACAGCCGGCTCAGGGACCGCAGCCAAGACTCAGGGTCAAAAGGAGAAAAAAGGGAGGAAATGCAAAAGAGGGAGAGGGCACGGACAAGTGGAGGAGAGGGCACGGACAAGTGGAAAAGAGAGAGAGGGCACAGACAAGTGGAAAAGAGGGAGAGGGCGCAGACAAGTGGAAAAGAGGGAGAGGGCACGGACAAGTGGAAAAGAGGGAGAGGGCACGGACAAGGGGAAAAGAGGGAGAGGGCACAGAGAAGAAGAGAAGAGGGAGAGGGCACGGACAAGGGGAAAAGAGGGAGAGGGCACAGAGAAGAAGAGAAGAGGGAGAGGGCACGGACAAGGGGAAAAGAGGGAGAGGGCACAGAGAAGAAGAGAAGAGGGAGAGGGCACGGACAAGGGGAAAAGAGGGAGAGGGCACAGAGAAGAAGAGAAGAGGGAGAGGGCACGGACAAGGGGAAAAGAGGGAGAGGGCACAGAGAAGAAGAGAAGAGGGAGAGGGCACGGACAAGGGGAAAAGAGGGAGAGGGCACAGAGAAGAAGAGAAGAGGGAGAGGGCACGGACAAGGGGAAAAGAGGGAGAGGGCACAGAGAAGAAGAGAAGAGGGAGAGGGCACGGACAAGGGGAAAAGAGGGAGAGGGCACAGAGAAGAAGAGAAGAGGGAGAGGGCACGGACAAGGGGAAAAGAGGGAGAGGGCACAGAGAAGAAGAGAAGAGGGAGAGGGCACGGACAAGGGGAAAAGAGGGAGAGGGCACAGAGAAGAAGAGAAGAGGGAGAGGGCACGGACAAGGGGAAAAGAGGGAGAGGGCACAGAGAAGAAGAGAAGAGGGAGAGGGCACGGACAAGGGGAAAAGAGGGAGAGGGCACAGAGAAGAAGAGAAGAGGGAGAGGGCACGGACAAGGGGAAAAGAGGGAGAGGGCACAGAGAAGAAGAGAAGAGGGAGAGGGCACGGACAAGGGGAAAAGAGGGAGAGGGCACAGAGAAGAAGAGAAGAGGGAGAGGGCACGGACAAGGGGAAAAGAGGGAGAGGGCACAGAGAAGAAGAGAAGAGGGAGAGGGCACGGACAAGGGGAAAAGAGGGAGAGGGCACAGAGAAGAAGAGAAGAGGGAGAGGGCACGGACAAGGGGAAAAGAGGGAGAGGGCACAGAGAAGAAGAGAAGAGGGAGAGGGCACGGACAAGGGGAAAAGAGGGAGAGGGCACAGAGAAGAAGAGAAGAGGGAGAGGGCACGGACAAGGGGAAAAGAGGGAGAGGGCACAGAGAAGAAGAGAAGAGGGAGAGGGCACGGACAAGGGGAAAAGAGGGAGAGGGCACAGAGAAGAAGAGAAGAGGGAGAGGGCACGGACAAGGGGAAAAGAGGGAGAGGGCACAGAGAAGAAGAGAAGAGGGAGAGGGCACGGACAAGGGGAAAAGAGGGAGAGGGCACAGAGAAGAAGAGAAGAGGGAGAGGGCACGGACAAGGGGAAAAGAGGGAGAGGGCACAGAGAAGAAGAGAAGAGGGAGAGGGCACGGACAAGGGGAAAAGAGGGAGAGGGCACAGAGAAGAAGAGAAGAGGGAGAGGGCACGGACAAGGGGAAAAGAGGGAGAGGGCACAGAGAAGAAGAGAAGAGGGAGAGGGCACGGACAAGGGGAAAAGAGGGAGAGGGCACAGAGAAGAAGAGAAGAGGGAGAGGGCACGGACAAGGGGAAAAGAGGGAGAGGGCACAGAGAAGAAGAGAAGAGGGAGAGGGCACGGACAAGGGGAAAAGAGGGAGAGGGCACAGAGAAGAAGAGAAGAGGGAGAGGGCACGGACAAGGGGAAAAGAGGGAGAGGGCACAGAGAAGAAGAGAAGAGGGAGAGGGCACGGACAAGGGGAAAAGAGGGAGAGGGCACAGAGAAGAAGAGAAGAGGGAGAGGGCACGGACAAGGGGAAAAGAGGGAGAGGGCACAGAGAAGAAGAGAAGAGGGAGAGGGCACGGACAAGGGGAAAAGAGGGAGAGGGCACAGAGAAGAAGAGAAGAGGGAGAGGGCACGGACAAGGGGAAAAGAGGGAGAGGGCACAGAGAAGAAGAGAAGAGGGAGAGGGCACGGACAAGGGGAAAAGAGGGAGAGGGCACAGAGAAGAAGAGAAGAGGGAGAGGGCACGGACAAGGGGAAAAGAGGGAGAGGGCACAGAGAAGAAGAGAAGAGGGAGAGGGCACGGACAAGGGGAAAAGAGGGAGAGGGCACAGAGAAGAAGAGAAGAGGGAGAGGGCACGGACAAGGGGAAAAGAGGGAGAGGGCACAGAGAAGAAGAGAAGAGGGAGAGGGCACGGACAAGGGGAAAAGAGGGAGAGGGCACAGAGAAGAAGAGAAGAGGGAGAGGGCACGGACAAGGGGAAAAGAGGGAGAGGGCACAGAGAAGAAGAGAAGAGGGAGAGGGCACGGACAAGGGGAAAAGAGGGAGAGGGCACAGAGAAGAAGAGAAGAGGGAGAGGGCACGGACAAGGGGAAAAGAGGGAGAGGGCACAGAGAAGAAGAGAAGAGGGAGAGGGCACGGACAAGGGGAAAAGAGGGAGAGGGCACAGAGAAGAAGAGAAGAGGGAGAGGGCACGGACAAGGGGAAAAGAGGGAGAGGGCACAGAGAAGAAGAGAAGAGGGAGAGGGCACGGACAAGGGGAAAAGAGGGAGAGGGCACAGAGAAGAAGAGAAGAGGGAGAGGGCACGGACAAGGGGAAAAGAGGGAGAGGGCACAGAGAAGAAGAGAAGAGGGAGAGGGCACGGACAAGGGGAAAAGAGGGAGAGGGCACAGAGAAGAAGAGAAGAGGGAGAGGGCACGGACAAGGGGAAAAGAGGGAGAGGGCACAGAGAAGAAGAGAAGAGGGAGAGGGCACGGACAAGGGGAAAAGAGGGAGAGGGCACAGAGAAGAAGAGAAGAGGGAGAGGGCACGGACAAGGGGAAAAGAGGGAGAGGGCACAGAGAAGAAGAGAAGAGGGAGAGGGCACGGACAAGGGGAAAAGAGGGAGAGGGCACAGAGAAGAAGAGAAGAGGGAGAGGGCACGGACAAGGGGAAAAGAGGGAGAGGGCACAGAGAAGAAGAGAAGAGGGAGAGGGCACGGACAAGGGGAAAAGAGGGAGAGGGCACAGAGAAGAAGAGAAGAGGGAGAGGGCACGGACAAGGGGAAAAGAGGGAGAGGGCACAGAGAAGAAGAGAAGAGGGAGAGGGCACGGACAAGTGGAAAAGAGGGAGAGGTCACGGAGAAGAAGAAAAGAGGGAGAGGGCACGGACAATTGGAAAAGAGGGAGAGGGCACGGACAAGTGGAAAAGAGGGAGATGGTGAAGCAGAACTCTATACTGGAAAACATAAGCGAGCGCACAATGCTATGCGTGACGACAGCAGGTGACAGTCACGATGTTCCGTGTCATTGAGTCCTCTAACTTGTTTGTGTCTAAACACACGTGTAAGACGGTGTCTGGAACATCAAGACAGATCTCCAAAACATCCATCAATCACATCACTGCTGAGAACAAAGACAGGTAAAGCCCCTCGTACCTCAGCTTGTAGAACACATGTAGAGCAAGCTGTCATTTCCTCAGAGGGAAGAATATTCCTCCGGGAACCAGTAAAGCAACAAAGTCTAAAGTGGACATGACAGTGTTACATAAAGTCCTACTACCACCCCCCTAGTAGCACCCGCCCCAGTAGCCCCATCCTAGTAGCACCCGCCTCAGTAGCACCCGCCGCAATTAGAGATGCACCGATACCGTTTTTTTCGGTATCGAGTACCGATATTTTTTTCCGGTACTCGCGCATACCAAATACTGATACCAAAAGTCCCATTAAGGAAGCCAGGCGGTGTGTAATGACTCGCCGCCCAGCTTCCCGATTGGCATGGAAGCCGTCTCCATGCTCCCTCGTCACCAGGTGATGTGAAAGCACAGAGCCGGCTTTGTGGCCAAACAGGAAGCCGGGCGCCATGTACTGACGTGTTGCCCGGCCTCCTGATTGGTGGAGAAGCTAGCGCCCGGCTTCCTTATTGG
This sequence comes from Nanorana parkeri, assembly GCF_000935625.1. Taxonomy (NCBI): domain Eukaryota; kingdom Metazoa; phylum Chordata; class Amphibia; order Anura; family Dicroglossidae; genus Nanorana; species Nanorana parkeri. Next base: position 861,331 of record NW_017306954.1, on the reverse strand, counting down.
CCGGGAATCTGGCTCCATGCTCCCTCCTCACCAGGTGATGAGGGACCATGAAGCCGGCTAAGTTAGCAGTGCTGAGCGCTGACTTGCAGCACAGTGTTCAGCGGCTGAGCAACTTTCTAAGAACCTGTCACCTGTTCCACACAAGTTGGAGAGCCGAGGTTGCCTACCCCCGCTGCATACAGATGAGGGAGAGCAGCGGGGATCCAGAGGAGAAGCCCCACTTCTCCCTGCTGGCTGCGCCCGAGGCAAGAGCCTCAGTCGCCTCGCCCTTGCTACGGCCCTGGATCACAAGTCGGCACATCCAGAAGTGGCATCGGCGAGGGATATGGGTGGAGGACTTGGGTTAGTAAAGAAGTGCTGCTGAAGGTATTTTTTAGCTCCCTAGACAAAACAAGCACTTACCCCTTGGGTTGCAGGTTGAGCCCCCCATGTGCGTGGCCGTGCGGCAGAGGATCGGTACATATCAGCGTGCAGGGAAAACACTGGAGCGGTTGTCTGATCACTCCAGTGTTTGAAAATAACTGGGGACACATAGTACTATGTACATCCGCAGTCTATGTACATCCGCAGTCATTTAGAGCACCCATCTTCATCAAGTGGAAATCCCGGTAAGCAGTGCGGTATGGTTCCTGTTTCTTTTTACATAATACTATGTGTCCCCAGTTATGAATGAACAGGAAGTGCTTTACATCACTTCCTTTCATTCATGAGTTTCTCAATGGGGAGAAGCACTCTGTACAGAGGCTCCTCCCCATTCAGGAACTGGATGATAATAAATAGTTTCTGAATGAATGGGAAGCCTCTGTGCTTTCCATTCATTTAGAAAGGAGGCTGCAGAAAAAGAGATTGAGGACTTTGTGACCTCAATTTCTTTTTTCTATTTTAAAAGGGAAATATCAGGGGGCGTTTAGACCCCCAATATTTCCCCGAAGCCCCAACAGTAAAAAAAAAAAAAAACAAACACCACATCCTGGAGGCGATATCTGTGATGTCATCTCTCTGCTGCTGTCTTCCAAAGCTTGAAAGGACCGTGCCAATAGGAAGTGTCAAGTGATGATGACACCTAAAGAAGGACCCCCCCACTCTACAATGAAGATAAGTCCCAGGACCTGACATGTCACATGACCACAGATTTAGGTACGTAAGAGGGGCTTTTAGATTAGGTTCATTACCAACAACCTAGTAATTAGTTAGGGGGGGGAAATCAGATTATGCCTAGAGCTCAGCTTCAGGCATGCAAAGACCGATTCGAATAGAGCAGGGGCGGGCAAACACCAGCTGCTTTGGAACTACAAGTCCCATGAGGCATTACAAGACTGACAGCCACAGGTATACTGGGATTTGTAGTTTCGCCGTGGCTGGAGGGCCAGAGTCTGCCTACCAACAAAATAGAATGTCTATTAGCACTCCAGCTGTGCGGAAACTACAAACCCCGTCATGCCTCTGCTCCTGGCAGGCATGCCTGTGACCGTCAAGAGTCTTGCAATGCTTCCTGGGACTTGTAGTTGCACTACAGTCAGATTGCTGAGCTTGCCTACCCCAGGTCTGTTATAAGAACGCTGCATGCGTCTCCACAGCCTGTGAATGCGGAACGGGGAGGGTCTCCGACATCTCACCCAGTCGCAGGGTTACACAAGAGGAAAGTGTTCTATGATCCAGAAACCATCTCGGCCGCTGCCTGGCTGTGCATTGCCGAGTGCAGTCTGATGTCAGAGACACCGGCCCGGCAACAGCAAGAATCAAAGGAGGAGTGTTAGCTGCCGGACTAGTACAGCATGCCGGATGTGCGGTAGGAGTCCTGGACCTGATCTCCGCATAACTGGTAATTATAAAATCGCCAATAACCTGATCGCAGGGTATTGATAACCCAACGACTGTACGGTCACAATACGTGGCTGTCATTTTTCAGCTTCTGCTCCCCCTCCCCCGCGCTCCGAGGGAGATAAGCTTGGATACCAGATGTCCGGAGCTCTTACATTCGACCATTGACTGTGAAGTCAGATCTGATCATGAGCCCGCTGCACTACCACGGATGCGTACCGCCATCTTTACACCGCGACAAGATGCTGTAGTTAAAGGAGACATGACTCTGGAAGATGCAGTGCTGCCTGGCGCTGACCCAGGACAAGCATGCAGAACGCCAGAATGTGCACATGCGTTCAAGTCAAAGGATCGCCCTGTCCGTCCGCACTGTGCGGGGGGATGGAGGGAGAACATATAACAGGCTACACCCAACTTTACATGCGCGTGCCTGCCAGCCATACACCGGGCTTCCCAGCTCCGCGGTATGGAGCGCTCATTGGTCAGCACAGCCACATGACCACGCTGAGCAATGAGAAGAGACTCGGGACTAAGCACCGGTGTTTGCCGCGGTACGACGCGTGTGATTTTTGGAGGCGCAGAGTCGCTACGGAGCGTGTCTGCAAAACCGAAACATTTCCCTGCGCTGTGGAAACGCAGAGGACTGTGCGTGCGTTCCCCGGCACACACAATGTAAACGGGGGGCTGGGACGCTCTGGCTGCACACGGACGTCATCACACACAATGCTGGATTAATAGCCCCGTGTTGTACATGAGGACGGCGAGGGATCGCCCGCAACCCGGAGCGTCAGAGAGAGAAGAGCGAGGACAGCCGAGTCCTCCACCCCGACACCCAACCAGCACAAAGTAGAACTGAAGCCAAGATTTCGTATAGAGTAAGGGAGGGTTAGAACCCCTGTCAGCCTTTTTTTTGCCATCTGTGTCCCATTGGGGAGATTTCCCTTCACTTCATGTCTAATAGCCGCAACAGGAAGGGAGAGGAAATCCCTCCAAAGTGAAGGAAATCCCTGCTGGTCAGCAGAACTTAGGTCCCCATTGGAAGATTTCCCATCTATTCCTGTTCTGGTGACACCGCAAAATGTTGTATTTTCTTTGACTTTCACTGTTAACATTCACCAGGACCAATAGAGAGTGTGAATTCCCTAATGGGGACACAGACAGCGATAAAAACCTGACAGGTGCCCCCACACCTCTCCACTCTATCCAAAACTAAAGAAAAAAAAAAAAAAGGTAGATTTGTCTTCAGTTGCACCTTAAAGAAGAACTCCGGAATTTTTAGATATTGGTCCTTGTAGTGGGGCTACCCCCTGGACTGCGAGGGTTAAATGCTCGTTTTGTCTCGGGGGCGAAAATAAAGAGGATATACTCACCTGATCCTCGGTCCTGCCTGGCTGCTAGACCGGTCCCTGCAGCATCTCCTCAGTCTAAGGACTCGTGACCTCATCACCTTTAAATGCAGGTCTGTTAGACATGAGGCCGCCAAGGGGCATTCCACCACCGGAGAAGAGGGGGAGAGAGAGGTGAGTGGTCACTGCCACAGGACCAAACGAGTGTTTCCTCTTTCTTTGAGCCCCTAGGTCAGAGGTGGAAAAACTCCGGCCCCCCAGCTGTGGTTAAACTACAAATCCCATCATGCATCTGCCTCTGGGAGCCATGCCCCTGGCTGTGAGAATCTTACAATGCCTCATGGGATTTGTAGTTCCACCACAGCTGGCGTTTGCCCACACCTGCCC
>NW_017306954.1:842725-857744 GCF_000935625.1 Nanorana parkeri | reverse complement strand
CAGCGGTTCTTTAACCCTTGCAGTGGGGTAGGGGGGTCACCCGCGGTTCTTTAACTCTTGCAGTGCGGGGGGGGAGGTCACCCGTGGTTCTTTAACCCTTGCTGTCCGGGGTCACCCGCAGTTCTTTAACCCGTGCAGTGAATGGGAATCGGCTGTCTGCAGCAGAGCTGACGATCCCTGTTTTGGTCAGGTTCGTGTTTCAGGCCCAGGCAGAGTATTGCGGTGCGTTGCAGGACATGCGTTCTTTGTATTAGGGAAGCCCATTCATTTTAAATGGACCGATGTGAATGTGCATCACAACGCACACAGGATTCACATCTGCAGCCTGCCTAGGAACACCCACTGCTCCAGACCGACCCCCGTCCATCAAGCCATTTTGATATTTGCATAACTCCTCCCAAAAGCCAGCCCACTGCTTACATTCAGGCTCTTGAGTATTGAGGCAGGGTGCTATGATGTCATCAGGAAGCTATATACAGCACCCTGCCATCATCAGCACAGGGACAGGTGATGACATTTGGGACTAGAATAAGGTATACGATGAGAACAGAAAAGCTAAAAATGAGAAATGCCCGTAGTATATTAGTAAGCAGTGTAAAACTGCAGCATGCCCCACTTTTTATTCAGCGCACCCCATCGCAGTGCATTGGCGTGATCTGAACTCATGTGGCAAATTGCATTATCAAGCATCAGGCAATGATGCCCAAAGCATATGGTGAGCACAGGCCCTAAATATGGGTGTCACATGATCCCCCAAAAATGGACTGATCCTTAAGGATTCACACAGCCTGGGAGACGCAGGAGCACAATAACACAACAATATCCTTCTCCATAGACCGTCCCTCATGATCTGATCTTTATCTTATGTCTATGGACAGCCTGAGGTGTAAACATTGCTCATTATACCCCCAAATTATCTACCACACCCCCGCCCCCCACCTATAGGATGGCAGATGGTGGCCGCGGGCGGACACACAGCACAGTCCACATCGGTCAGCTGAGCACCCAGTGACGTCACGGCCAGCCGGGACACACATATATGGAGAGACCCGCGAGCCCGTCCTTGTCTACGTCACCCCCGCCACACAGTCTCGGCACGGCAGGCCTCACACACCCCCGGGACAGCCGTGAAGAAGATGGACACACACACAGAGCATTCATATCACAGCCGATACTCACCCCTCTCGTCTCCGTTGTCTGCCCGCCTCCCTACCTCGCGCGCTCCCGCAGCCTCCCTTCGCGACGTCACCACGCAATGCGTGCGCACGGACAAGACACTCAGCAAACGAGGAAGGAAAAGCGCATGCGCACAAAACGGGACACCAGCGTCACCTGGTGGTAGTAAAGTAGCACTGCTAACTATGCCCTCGATTCTATGACAACGCACCCATGCTATAGGGAGGAGCATTGGCTTTGTATTTTGCATTTTTTTTCTTTGGAGAAATACCAGTCACCTGGCTGTCATGCTGTTCCATGTTTTGCTTTACACTATAAGAGGGAAATAATAATAAAGTGTGAGGCAAACTTTGTCTCACATGGAGTGCAGCCAATCAGCTTTCAATTTTTCTTTTTTTATTGTTGTAGGGCTAAGGGGGAAAAATTAAAAGATGGAATCTGATTGGTTGCTACCAACCGCAGCACCACTTGAGGTAGGAGTTGTCTCAGATGCATTGAAAATGACATACAGGCTGCATATTGCTGCAACGCACCGTAGGCGGCCTGATGTCACAGCCGGTCAGGTAGACCCTAATGTGCGTCCTCCAGCGGGTAATGCAGCACATGAGGTGTGAATCCAGCTTCAAGCCAGGCGGCATGCATTTTAAGAATGAGGAGTTCAAAAGTGGCAGCAGTAATGTGATAAATACACGTGACCCCCCAATTTTCCCCCTTTCCCAAGATATCCCTGCCCACTTCCTTCACATATCCCACAAACCCCCTTCTTCCTCCTCCTCTTTTGTCCCACTCATATACTCCCCTCCCTCTGCAGCCACCCCATCCCCCTGTCCCCCTATCTTCTTCTTCCTCCTCCCCCCTTATGTCCCACTCATATACCCCCCTCCCTCTGCAGCCACCCCATCCCCCTGTCCCCCTATCTTCTTCTTCCTCCTCCCCCCTTATGTCCCACTCATATACCCCCCTCCCTCTGCAGCCACCCCATCCCCCTGTCCCCCTATCTTCTTCTTCCTCCTCCCCCCTTATGTCCCACTCATATACCCCCCTCCCTCTGCAGCCACCCCATCCCCCTGTCCCCCTATCTTCTTCTTCCTCCTCCCCCCTTATGTCCCACTCATATACCCCCCTCCCTCTGCAGCCACCCCATCCCCCTGTCCCCCTATCTTCTTCTTCCTCCTCCCCCCTTATGTCCCACTCATATACCCCCCTCCCTCTGCAGCCACCCCATCCCCCTGTCCCCCTATCTTCTTCTTCCTCCTCCCCCCTTATGTCCCACTCATATACCCCCCTCCCTCTGCAGCCACCCCATCCCCCTGTCCCCCTATCTTCTTCTTCCTCCTCCCCCCTTATGTCCCACTCATATACCCCCCTCCCTCTGCAGCCACCCCATCCCCCTGTCCCCCTATCTTCTTCTTCCTCCTCCCCCCTTATGTCCCACTCATATACCCCCCTCCCTCTGCAGCCACCCCATCCCCCTGTCCCCCTATCTTCTTCTTCCTCCTCCCCCCTTATGTCCCACTCATATACCCCCCTCCCTCTGCAGCCACCCCATCCCCCTGTCCCCCTATCTTCTTCTTCCTCCTCCCCCCTTATGTCCCACTCATATACCCCCCTCCCTCTGCAGCCACCTCATCCCCCTGTCCCCCCTTCTTCTTCTTCCTCCTCCCCTTATGTCCCACTCATATACCCCCTTCCCTCTGCAGCCACCTCATCCCCCTGTCCCCCCTTCTTCTTCTTCCTCCTCCCCTTATGTCCCACTCATATACCCCCTTCCCTCTGCAGCCACCTCATCCCCCTGTCCCCCCTTCTTCTTCTTCCTCCTCCCCTTATGTCCCACTCATATACCCCCTTCCCTCTGCAGCCACCTCATCCCCCTGTCCCCCCTTCTTCTTCTTCCTCCTCCCCTTATGTCCCACTCATATACCCCCTTCCCTCTGCAGCCACCTCATCCCCCTGTCCCCCCTTCTTCTTCTTCCTCCTCCCCTTATGTCCCACTCATATACCCCCTTCCCTCTGCAGCCACCTCATCCCCCTGTCCCCCCTTCTTCTTCTTCCTCCTCCCCTTATGTCCCACTCATATACCCCCTTCCCTCTGCAGCCACCTCATCCCCCTGTCCCCCCTTCTTCTTCTTCCTCCTCCCCTTATGTCCCACTCATATACCCCCTTCCCTCTGCAGCCACCTCATCCCCCTGTCCCCCCTTCTTCTTCTTCCTCCTCCCCTTATGTCCCACTCATATACCCCCTTCCCTCTGCAGCCACCTCATCCCCCTGTCCCCCCTTCTTCTTCTTCCTCCTCCCCTTATGTCCCACTCATATACCCCCTTCCCTCTGCAGCCACCTCATCCCCCTGTCCCCCCTTCTTCTTCTTCCTCCTCCCCTTATGTCCCACTCATATACCCCCTTCCCTCTGCAGCCACCTCATCCCCCTGTCCCCCCTTCTTCTTCTTCCTCCTCCCCTTATGTCCCACTCATATACCCCCTTCCCTCTGCAGCCACCTCATCCCCCTGTCCCCCCTTCTTCTTCTTCCTCCTCCCCTTATGTCCCACTCATATACCCCCTTCCCTCTGCAGCCACCTCATCCCCCTGTCCCCCCTTCTTCTTCTTCCTCCTCCCCCCTTATGTCCCACTCATATACCCCCCTCCCCATCTCCGGGACACTCTGCAAATGTACAGATTGAATTCTGTGCTCCGCCCTCTGCAGGCAGAGCTGCCATTCACACAATTATAATATAGCTGGATGCCAATGTGATTTCGTGGAAGAGGTGTCACAGTCACCTGCAGGGCCGAATTTCCATCACTGGAGCCCGTAGGCACACAAGCTTGCCATCCAAAGCCAACACCCCTCCGGAGGGATCGGCTCTTTAATGAAGTGCAATTTCTTGTTCGGCTGGTTCTAATCCGGCCCAGCATACTGCGACTGGCGATGAGCCAAAACGCGTCAGGGATTCAGTGACCTTGATATCCAGAAATCCGGGTTCACCGAACGTCCAAGTATGTGAAAACACAGGGCCGCCTGTGTGTTAGCGACCAATGAATGCAACGTTCCCAACTCCCCCCTGTTTTACATGCATTGCTTTCCATGTAAGGTGCATTTGCTGCAAGTCGCATCAAAGATGCAGAACTGCTCCTTCCAACGCAACGCAGCTGTAAGCTAAAGCACGCAGACATGAACCATATATAATTTACTGAGCCAGCCATGAAGACAGAGGATGTGCGGGGGGCTTGGCGTGTTGGCGTGAAGTTAGCCCAAGCCTGTGCAAAATGGGCACTGCTCGTTCAGTGTATGACGTCACCGTCATGTGACGTCATGCACTCTGCCTCCAAGATGGGGGCAGAATGCGCCGGTGGCCAATATATATGCCCAAATATAGTTTTCATATATTCGGGCGTATCATGGCAGTGATCCCAACCTGAAAGAATCAATTTCAGGGAGGTGCCCTCCCCCTCCCCCCATCCGCGGAGGGGGGGGTTAGGGGGGACTGGGAGAGAGCACCCCCCTGAAATGATGGCAGATAGCACAGTAGCTTCTTTGTTATCTGCAGGTTTTTTTTCTGATTTTTTTTTAGTATTCTGACAGTTGCAGTCGTCAGAATAATTAAAAAAGGCATACCTTTTTCTGACTGACGGTCGGGCCGCGGCTCCCGATGTCAGAAAAGAAAAAAAAAAACGATCGCAGGGAAAGGTCGATCGAGCAGATAGACCTTTCAGGGAGGAAGGGTTTCTCTCCCGGGCGGCCGGGAGCCGCTATCTAATAGCGGGAGACTCCCGGAGCGTCCGGGAGAGTTGGGATGTCTGTAATTGATTCGCTATTTCGGATTCGGACGAACCGCCGAACCAACTGAATTTCGTTGAATCCGAATGCACATGTCTAAGCCCTCGTTCACACCTGACCGTTTTGTAGCGCGTTCTACGCTCGACGAACGCTCTACAAAACGGTCAAAAAAATAAATTGCATTGTAGTCAATGGGTCTCGTTCCCACCTTGCCGTATTTCCGCCCGTCCCTAACGCCCTACAAAACGGCCCACGCCTGAAAAGGTCCAGGTACTACTTTGGGCCGTTTTGTAGTGCGTTTTCAATTGGGATACAGCCAAGTAGCCTTCGGAATCGCGCGACGATCGCGCGACTTTTTACCGCGAATCGCGGTAAAAAAACCGCGCGACGATCGCGCGGCAGACGCGCTTATGCAATACGCCTAGGTGTGAACTAGGGTAATCCAGCCCCTAGACCAAAGTGAGCAGTTAACCCGCGCACATCCTGGAGTTCCTAAAGATGTTCAATCCTATTTGAATGATGTCACTGGGGTGCTGAAGACTGAGCTCGTAGGTTGTACAATGCTAATGATTATTGTGAGTTAACAAAATGTCAAGTTAATGTAAAATTTAAACCTGAGTAAAGGGCCGCAACCAGAACACTCGCACATCCATTTGTCTGAGGTGTTCTGATCTTTATTTATTGTTTTTAAATGGAGTATTTTTTTTTTGGGGGGGGGGTATAGCGGACATGTACTGAGAATGTTTTTGTGGAGTCGGGAACCTCCTTGACGTACACGGAGGCACAGATAACATTTTTGGATTGTCCGGAAGGATTTTGGGATTGAAGAGCTGTCATTATGAGGGTTATTCACAAAGCTGCAGAAGGCAGCCGAGTGAATAACCCAGCCGAAGTTGTTCGGCTATTCACTTCAGGCTGGTACACCTGTTTTGAGCCGTACACCAGCTGGCTTCGGCTGCACTTCGGTCAGCTAAACATGCTCTGCATGTTCGGCTGAGCCGAAGGGTAGAAGGACTTCGACTCAGCCAATCCAACATCTGGATCGGCTGAGCCGAAGCTCCGGCAGCTTTCTCGCTGCCATTCACCCCTATTCACATAGCCGGCTTGGCTATTCTGCTCGGTACCTCTGTGGTACCGAGCAGAATAGGAACTCAATGAAAAAAGTAGAAAGAAAAAAAAGTAGAAAAAAAAAAAGTTAAACTTAATTAAAAATGTAACTAAATAATAAATGTAAAAAAATAAATAAAGATTTTTTAAAAAGAAAAAAAGAAAATAAAAAAAAGCAATAGGGTGGAGCTAGCAGTGACAGCTAGCTCCGCCCAACTCTTTCCTATTGGCCCGGGACCTGCTAGAGTCTTCTAGCAGGTCCTGGCCAATGAATAACAACTGGGTGGAGCCGGCCGTGACGTCACTCGGCCACCTTCGGGGGCTGTATGGGCTAATAGACTGAACCGAAGGGCTCTGGCAGCCGAAGCTAGCTGAAGGATCAGCCGGAGCTACGGCTGATCCTTCGGCTAGCTTTGTGAATAACCCCCATATGAGATTAGGGATCTGAGTTTCCACGCTGGGTTACTTTGTATAATTGCCATTTGATTTTTATGATCCTGCCCTGAGTGTCACACAACAATGTCATTAGCGCCTCTGCGTGGTTACCAAATCTGCAGAACGTCTGGGGACTGGGGGCCGGTGTTCTATCGAATTCTCCAACTCGTAGCCACCGAAGAGAAGTATCAAGCTCTACAATCTGCAGCAGTGCGCCTGCGTGGGCACCCGATGCCACGAGCACCGATGTTGGAGTTGGAGAACCCGATGACAACTTCGAAGCCGCACATGCGCACCTACAGCAATTGGAGAAGACAACGAGGATTGGAAAAACGTGCACTAGCGACATCTCGTCGAAATCTACAAAGGGCATCTCGTTACAAGTTGGCCATCTCTACGAGCATAAAGCATGATAGGAGTTGTAGTTTTACGACAGCTGAAGGGTTACGCTTGGCTACCCCTACCCTAGACGTCTGAGCCAACAACATTTGTAAAAGAATGACAGAGTGTGAGTGTGCATGTCGGTTGCCCGTGATTGGTTGGTGTTTGGGTGCAGCCAAAGGCCAATTCACCAGGAGAAAGGTCAGGAGGGCCCCTAAATTCCACCAGAACCTTCGGGAGTCATTGCTACAGTTCTGACAAAGTGCAACATGGTTACTGACCCCAGACATAAATGGATTACTGGTGGTTAATCTTTCCTCCTTCGTTACCCTTTACCTGAAATCCACCCCTGCTAGTTGGCTTGAGCACATGTGGGCTTGTTATTGGATACGACAGTTATAACAACCAGCATACATGCTTCAGTTTTTTTATTTATTAAAGGGGACCGTATCTTTGCAAAGGGCCCCCTCCTCCCCCGGCCCCCTTATACTCACCTTACCTGCGTTCTCTCACTGCTCCTTTTTGTGTCGTAGCCAGTGACAGTACACAGGGTATGGTGGACTATGTGACCTGCACTCCTATCACATGTGAATCTGACCCCTATCTGGCATTTATTGCTGTCACCCTCTCTATTTGTCCTGATGACTGATTACGAAAATGACACTTGCTCACTCTGGAAAAGAGAGTTATAGGGCTCATTCACACAGTGGTGCACATCGGTACGATGTGCATGCCCTGCAGAGACCTGCCCCCAGGAGGGATGGGTGCTGCAGGTAATTGCGTGCAGCTGCCTGTACCTCCCTACGGGAGGACGCGGCTACATGCCGACCCGAACCTGCACATACATGCAGATCCGGATGCCCGCACTTGGACGCACACTGTGTGTACATTTGTACAGCAAAATCATATCCCCTCTTAGGGCTACTTCACTCCAGCCCCAGTGCGTTCTGGCCCGATTTGGTGCCGGGACGCTCTGGATCGTATCCCAGCCGGCTCACTGCGTTCTGGGGCGGGAGGGGGCGTGGTGGTGCATTGTCAATGGTGTTCCGGTCTGGTGCGATCAGAAAAGATGCTGCATGCACTATTTTTTCTGATCGCACCGGACCAGAACGCAGGCATTGATGTGCCATGCTTTTCGGGTACGGGCGATCACACTGCAGGCGGGGGGCGTGGCTGCGGTGCCATTGACTTCAATGCACCGCCACGCCCCCTCCCTCCCCAGAATGGAGTGAGCCGGCCAGGATGCGATCCAGTGCGTTCCAGCACAGAATCAGGCCGGAACGCACTGGGGCTGGTGTGAATGAGACCTTATGCGCTCATTCATACAGGCGTGCACACCAGTACAGCTTGCACGCCGCACAGATGTGCATGCTGTGTGAATGAGTCTTTAAGAGGGGATATGATTTTACTGTACAAATTGTTCAATGGTGATGGCAGAGCCAGTAATAAACCGCCTACTGCAAGGTCTGTTCTTTGACTTTGGAGCTGGGAGACAGTATGTGGGGTCAGCCAACTGGCAAAGCTGGACAGCGATCCGCGGTAAAAAAGCGTGTAACAAACTCGCGTTTCCGAGGGCTACCTGGCTGTATCCCAATGGATACGCGTGTCAAATACGCCCCAAAGAAGCTCCTGTACTTCTTTGGGCGTAGGGGGTTCCTACGTGCTGTAAAGTGCCCAGGTGGGAACCATGCCCATAGGCAATCATTGGTTTTCACATGTGGAGCGCTTTACAGAGCGTTGGAACGCGCTGTAAAACGTCCAGGTGTGAACCAGGCCTCAGACTTCTATATTCCTTTAGCCTTGGTTCTTAACTGGTGGGTTGTGACCCAAAAGTGTGTCGCGACCCCGTGTTCAGTGGGACACCGCATGCTTTCCACTTTTCTAGGTGAGAGGCTTCACAGCCTCCCCCTAGCACAGCACTGTGAGTTCCCGCGCCAAGCAGCCATTCAAAATATGCTGCTCGGTGCCGAGTGTTAGCTTGGTGGGATAGGATGGGGTTATGGCCGCGAGGGAGCTCCATCCATACATGCATTGCTCCCTCATGTGTCCTGTAGAGGTGCCTGGACCGGAGTGACGCACTGTACCACTCAAAGCAAAACAAACGACAAACGCACTCAACAATTTGTTACCAGTTATACAGTAAGGTGCACACGAAATGGGCTTTTCGTGTGCACCTTACTGTTGAGTGAGTTTGTCGTTTGTTTTGCTTTACCGATTTGGTGCAGCGACGCATGGGGTTTCTCAGCTGCCAATGGGATGTGCGGGATCCCTTGTGTGTTTCTGTACCTTTAAGGAGGTGGGGCGTCCTCCTGACAAGCCTGCACCCAATTTGATATCTTCTGCCCCATGTGCTCCAAGATGGAGACTCTCATAGTTTAGAGTTAGGACTGCACTATAAGAGGTGCCTTGGCGCGGCAGTGCGGCTTACACATCCTTTGCAGAAGACGTGTATCCAAACCTCTGTCATTGTCCTTAGTGGTGAGACAAGTTGTTTTACATGCTAGTTTGTGAGTGTGCACTGTACCACGCAATCGCACTTACTACGTGTTCTGGTGTGGGAGAATGAATGGTACCCCAAACACACCTCCGACCCACAGTTTATTTGCCCGCACCGGAATGCGGGGTACCGCAATGCCACGCGGTCCATTGCAGTGCGACTTGGGTCGCGACTTAATCACCGAGGAGAAATGTGGGTCCTGAGGTTACACAGATTGAGAACCACTGCCCTATAGAATGGCACAGGTCCCGATGAGGACACGGATATACATAAAACACTGTTTTTGAGAGGTGGGTAGGACTGTGAACATCTCTCAAGTTTTTATTGCTGTTTGTGTCATAATGACGACAATGAGGACACAACAGCAATAAAAAAAGAAACAAGTTCTAACTCTTTGATTGACATTTCTTTTTGTTCCAGTTTTAGAATGTCAGATAGTGGGGGGGAATGTATCAAAACTGGAGCAGAAGAATCTGGAGCAGTTTCCTATGGCAACCAATCAGCTTCTCTCTTCAGTTTGTTCAGTTAAGGTTTGAAAATGAAAGGTGGATGCTGATTGGTTCTATGGGCTCCAGTTTTTGTCAGCTCCAGTATTGATAAATCCCCCCTCCGTATGTCTGAATTGTGCATGGTTCCTGCAAGTCAAGAATTGGCCACAAGGTGTCACTATAGCTAAATACAAAAGTGTAGCCGCTGGTCATTGAAACATTTGTCACTGCAAAATTATTATATTTTTTTGTGGATTTATATATCTCCAGCAGTTTGCGCAGCGCTTTACAATATAAGGAAGTACAGTGTAAAAAATAAGTCAAGGCAACTGGAGCTGCTGTATTTTTCTACAGTGTATACCGTTACAATACAATTCAAGACAAGATGGTCATTATTGTTGCAAAACTCAACCAATGAGATGGGAACAATATTATGATTTTGCTAGTAATCGATCAAAGTAATCAATGCTTTTATTAGTGAAAAATTAGTGAAATTTTTACCTGAGGCAGTCAAAGTTATTATTAATATTGGCATTTATATAACGCAGACAATTTACACCGTGCTGTACACAGTGCACATTCACATCAGACCCTGCCCCTGAGGAGCTTAAAATCTAAGGTCCCTATCTCACATACATACAGGGTCAATTTAGACAGGAGCCAATTAACCGTCCAGCATGTCTTTGGAGTGTGGGATGAAACCCGCACAAGCACAGGGAGAACATGCAAACTCCATGCAGATAGTTTCTTGGTTGAGATTTGAACAGAGGACCCCCAGTGCTGCAAGGCAGGAGTGCTCTCAAAGGTTTCATTGCTTCTCTAATTGTGAGGTGGACTTTACCTGTCGGACCTGCACCATTCCAGCTGCTGTGGAACTACAAGTCTCATGAGGCATTGCAAGACTCTGACAGCCACAGGCATGACTCCCAGCAGCAGAGACATGATGGAATTTGTAGTGCCAGCACAGCTGGAGGGCTGAGGTTGCCTACCCCTGAAATAGGACTTTGTCAGGTTAGTAGTATGATGAACATTGTTTGTGTTGAATTCAGGGATATGAAGCAGTGACAGGTCCTCTTTAAATCAAAGGGGTGGCACTGAGGTGAGAAAGCTCCCATGAGTTTTGATGAGCTTGGCACTGAGCTGTGAATTGTTGATGATCAGCTTCCACCCTGTGGCCATATGGTGGTCTTCCATTGCCTGTCATTGCTTCCTGTGGCCTCATTACAGAGATGGACAATTTCTCATTCATCCTCCGTGATGCTGGCTAGGGGGCCACAGTGTGGCGTCCGCTTTCTCTTTGTTTCCATCCCTGTGTGTCCCCGGGTACTTCCCAGCTTCAAGTGCAACTGAAGCCAAAATTGTGGAGTGGAGAGGCATTAGAACCAGGGCCGGATTTACTCTCCCTTTTTTTTATCAATTTAATTTTTTTTATTTTTATTTATCTTATTTACTTTTTTGTAATTTGTTATCCTATTATTGTTTATTTTCCCTGCTATGTCCGGATACATCCCATTTTAAATTTAAACATGTTCACATTAGAGGTGAGGAGATTAAGGGGGGATATGATCTCCATGTACAAAATGTTCAATGGTGGCAGCAACATTAGCGATAAACTGTTTAAAATTAACTCCGTTACAAAAATTAGAGGCCACCACCTAAAATTGGTGGAAAAAAAATTCCAGCACAAGGGGCGAAGGGGGTTCTTCATAGTAAGATCAGTTAGGGTCTGGAACTCACTGCCACAGGCGGTGATTTCAGCAAAGAACGTGGAATTGTTCAAGAAACTTTTGGACGATTTCTTAAGGGACCGTAATATACAGGGGTACAGGTAATATACAGGGGTACAGGTAATATACAGGGGTACAGGTACTCCTAGAATGAGATCCTAATAGGTTGGACTTGATGGACTAATGTCTTTATTCAACCTCAAATACTATGTAACTATGTAACTATCTAACTATTTTCCTGTTCAGCCCATAAACTGGATAAGAGAATACCACTCCAGGGGCGTCCCGAGGCCGCGTGTCACCCGGAGTGGATAGCGAGTGACACCCCGCCGTGACATCATCGCGCATACGCGGTAATTTTTGTGATACCTGCCGGCAGCCATCACCAAGATGAGAAGAGAGAGGAGGGGATGCTCACCTGGCAGGATAAGCTATGCCGCCGGGTCCCCTCCTCTCTCCTGCAACTGTCGGGCTCTCGGTCCATGACCGAGTGCCCGACTTTTCAGAGGGGGTGACACTAAAATGACCGTCAGTCATTTTGGTGTCACCCCTCCAATGGTGTCACCCGGGTGCGGGCCGCACCTCCCTTGTGACGCCAATGTACCAACCGATTTCCCCCATCCATACTAAACAGTGTGGATCGTGCAACCTCCCACCGCCGGCTATTGTATTCAAGCAGCTACCAGACTGTGGCCCTTTGAGTACCCGAGCACTGACTGCAGCTGCTTGGACGGTCAGCCGACCATTTTGCACCCGGCCCCTTTGATTTCTCAAGCCACAACAATTGGGCAAAATCGGAGCTGTTTATGGGGCATGTGCGCCCTGTTACATAGGCTGGTTATAAATCGTGTGCAGTTACCATCTTTTTCTAGCCAGCGTTACATGTAATAGAGGTGGAAACATTTGTATACGTTTTCTATCTCAGATATATAGCCGATCCCAGGTACTGGGACGCAGAGCGGAGCGCGATGGATAAAGCGAAGGACAAAGCTCTAATTAGCATCTAATTAAATTAATTAAAAGGGAGCTGTCGCTGCCACATGCGGTCACAGCGGTTACATAACCTGGAAACTCTGTAATGAGATAAATGGTTTTCCTTCATTAGGGAATTACAGTTCTTACTGTCCTATTTACACTCTTCACATGTTCCCTGCTATGTTCGAATACATCCCATAGGACCACGTCCTGCATCTCGCACCCCTGGAATGGACTATAGGACACTATGATATAAAAACGTATCACAAATATTTTTTGATTGCTTCTTATATGACTGTTAAGGTATTCTCCTTATCTTCCACTATAAGCCTTCTAGGCCAGGGGTGGGCAACTCCGGCCCTCAAGCTGTGCTTTAGCTACAAATCCCAACATGCCTCTGCCTCTGGGAGTCATGTCTGTAACGGTCAGTCATGCAATGCCTCATGGGACTTGTAGCTCCACAACAGCTGGAGGGCCGGAGTTGCCCAGCCCTGCACTAGGGACCATTCAGTGGCAGTTATTTTTTAGCTACAATTGGTATTTTATCCCATTAGAATGTTCTCATCAAATGTTCAATTCAGATACATAAATACTGCACAGTGCACATGCAACAATTATTTAACTCTTTCACTGCCAGATTCGTTTTTTGCACATGTGAAATCTACATTTCAGGACTGATAATTACTTAACCACCCCCTACATTTTTTGTATATATATTGTTATGCATTCGTATGCCTTTTTTTTCTTTTCTGACTGACGGTCGGGCCACGGCTCCCAGTGTCAGAAAAGAGAAAAAAAAAAACAATCGCAGGGAAAGGTTTAATCTGCTCGATTGAGCAGATTAAACCTTTCCGGTAAAAAGTGTTTCTGAAAAAAGTGTTTTTTTGATCGATCAGAATGACGGGGACCCTGCATGGCCCCGAAAGTACTTGCGATTTGAATGACCGTTGTCATTAAAATGGACATTTGTTGAATCTACTTATTGGAGTGCTGGTGACATTTTGTAGTATCTACATGGTTTCACGGTGCCTCTGTGGTCGCTGCAAGCACCCAGATACTGACATCATCTCCTAGGAGATCCGGTAAGGAGTGCAGTAAGATATACAATTTTTGTGTGTGTACATGTGTCCCATTCCCAGAAACTCCAGGGTTTGAGGTATGCTGGAACAGCAGATTGTGGGCCGGACTGCTAAGTTATATCTATTCTTTTTTCCAGTTTTGCATGGTGCAGGAAATGTATAATGCCCCTGTCTGGTATTTTTTTTCCCTTCTGTGCTTCTGTGTCCCAATTAGGAGTTTCCCTTCAATGTCCGTCCTGTAGAACCCAGCAGGGAGGAAATCTCTAGAAAGTAAGGGACAGTTGTCAATAAAACAATTGTCCCCGTTGGAAGATTTCCTTCCCTTTCAGGCGCAGACAATGGTCACCAGGACAATTAGACAGCAATAAAACCCTGCCACGGGTACAAACATTTCCAGTCCACCCATTAAACGGGTTTTTTTTTTAAAGTTTTCGCTTGAGATGAACTTAGATGGCAACATCGGCAATAAACTTTTTATGGTAAACTCCCAAACAAAGACTAGAGGCCACCACCTAAAATTGGTGGAGAAAAGATTTAAGCACAAGAGGCGTAGGGGCTTCTTCTCAGTAAGACCCCATTCACACTGAGCGACATGGAGAATCGCGCGTTTTTCCGCCCAATTTCGTGCTGAGCGGCATTGCGCGATATTGCGCGACAGTGCACATTTTGTCGCGCTACGTAGCATGACTTTTGGGAGGGACTTCGTTGCTGCTACATTGGGCTGTAACCAATCAACAGCGGTCTTGATGTGACATCATTCTTTCCTTCCATATTGATGTGCAATAGTGGGCCTTCTGTAGTGCGATATCGCGCGTCAAAGTCGCGCAGTATCGCCGGTAATGCGCGACTTTGCACGACACCATTGAGTCTATGGGGCCAAATTACGCGACATCTGCCGAAAAATAGGTCATGTTCGAGCTACAAGCTTGAGCGACGAGCTACAGGTGACATTGAGCTGTGAGATGTGAACAGCTCCATTGAAATACATTGGACAAGCTACATTGAGCGACATTGCACGGAAATATGGGCGATTTTGGAGCGGAAATCACGCGCTAAACCGCTCACTGTGAACGGGGTCTAAGAGCGGGTAGGGTCTGGAAGTTGCTGCCACAAGCAGTGGTATCAGCTGAGAGTGTTGAATCATTCAAAATGCATTTGGACGATTCCTTTAGAGACCGTAACATTCAGGGGTACAGGTACCCTTAAAAACAAGATCACACAGGGACTCATGCACACGCAGACACATGCACAATCACATACATACACGCAATAGGTTGAACTTGATGGACCTGTGTCTTTATTCAACCTCAAATACTATGTAATATTCAGGGCCGGTGCTAGGATTCTAGGCAAGGTGGGCAAGGTGCATTTTTGCGCCCCATC